>NC_055972.1:10345754-10638254 GCF_018492685.1 Alosa sapidissima | reverse complement strand
GATGTCAAGAGATCTACTCAGTCTTTACATAGCTTAGGACCCTGTAGAGAGAACTAAGGGCAATTTATCAACATGTGCGAATGGAAAAATCTTTTCTTATACGCACTGCTAAAACAGGTGCCGTTTGTTCCACATGTCCATCAATATTCTGAAACCAGTTCTAGAATAATCGGGGGCTCGGACATCAAACCAGCATCACACATAGGGTGTGCTGAATGTTAAGATTAAATTACATTAAAATGTTTTATTATTATTATTATTATTAGTAGTAGTATTATTATTATTGCCAGTATTATTAGTAGTAGTAGTAGTAGTAGTATTAGTATTATTATTATTATTATTATTATTATTATTATTAAGTTTATGTTATGTTATTAAGTTAGGGACAGATAAAAACGATAGATAAGCTTGAAACAGTCATCTGATGCATGTTAGTGTTTTTAGCTGAAGCTAATTCACAACACTTATCCCTAGTAGGGCTTTTGGTTAAAAATAATAATATAGATTAACATTATTAAAAATAATAGAGAAATGAACATGGAAATAAAATGAAATGAAAAATTAAAGAAAATATACAGAGAGAGCACAGTGTACGTTTATGAAGGTGACTGTAGGGATACATTTCAAGATCAAAAGATGTTTTACGGAAAGGGATACTACAATTACCTATTAACGCTGCTCGAGTGGTGGATCTGGTGCCACTTTGCCATCTTGTTATTGTTTTGCAAAGGGGTAAGGGAGCAACGTCATTTAGGCATTTGAAAACCAATTTAACAAAGTACAAGCAGATAAAAAAAAATAAGCAAAACTTAAATCTTATGTTTGCTTATAATTTTTGCAGTAATGGTACCTTATTCTTTTCTTGTCCAGGACTTTCAAGGCGTGGTTATAAAGACACTCTATGGCCTTAACTGATGACTGGTGAGCTTGGGACCATGTAGTTAAGCACACAAAAAAAGAAAAGCACAGTCAAAAGTCAAGCAATTTTTTTATCGTCATAAAGTTGGCCTTAATGGTTTTACAGATGTTCTTGTGACTTTTAAAATTCAACTGGTAGTTTAATTATTCTCAGATACTTTTCTTCAGGTACTTGTTCAATGAGTTCACCATCAATTTTTATATTCAAGAGTTGTGTTAGAGTTTTTTTTAATGGAAAAGCAGACAGAGGTTGCCTTTTTAGTGGTTAAAGGTAAACCACTGCATACATCTGCATACATCTGTAGACCTATATCTGGACATACATCTGGTAAATCCTCCTATGTGTATGTGGTACATCTGTAAAATGCATGTGCTCTACTTGGGATAGAACGTTTAAAATATTAATTTTTTTTAAGTGAAATATTTAGAAATGAGGGTGGTAGGGGGAGGAAGTAGTCTGAATTTAAACAATGACTATTTTCTTCTGATTGAAGGAATCAAGGAATGTGGCAATAATTTGGAATTCTTTACATTCTCCACTGACACCTAAAGAAAGTTCCAGAAACGATTACTCAAAGCCTTCCCAGCTTTCCGCACTGGCATGGCAGTGGGTCAAGAGCTTGTTCAGGCCCAGGTCTCCATCACACAAAACAACAGGCCATGTGGAAAAGCTTGTTGTAATACACAGATTGAATTAATGCTCACCTGCTTTGTCAGCAGTTCCCTCACACACTGGGCCATCTATCGCAGATCTCTCTACATTGTATTCTCCACTGAATGGAGATCCAGGAAGAATGTGGAGATAGCTGATAGCACAGGCAGACACTTGAGGAAAGATGTCTTCCCCCTAACAACACTGAAGCAAGAGAGCTCTGAGCGTGGTCTATTTGAGACAGTTTTCATTTGCTGAAGAGGAAGAGCCTTCTCTCAGCATGGCAGGGAAGATGAATTGTTTTCATGGAGTGGAGTGTTTAGCGGCCATATAAATAGCAATGATAAACAATGCTTGACATCTGACCTCTGGTCATTTCAGTCTTGGCAACGTATTGTGTGAGACTGGTGAGACAATGAAGTTTTTCTTACAAAGGAGTTAGCTAAATATTCTCCCGTTTTTGTTTTTAGCTGTTTTACCAATTGACCCAGATTCAGGCATCAACTTGGGGTCATCATTGCCAAAGCAGAGTATTTTGACAATAGGTTCTACCTGTTGCCAGTGAGATAAAATGGTTCTCCTATAAGAACAAATGGTTCTAACAAGGGACTTTTCATGGAAGTAGAGGGTGTCTTGTTCACTTGTTGTCTTGAGCCTAAAATTTGATTCAGACAACATACAATTACAAACAATACCTCTCTTCAATTAGTACAATACAACAGACATACATAATCTTCCTCCACATACACCACTTGTTTTATGGACTCACAGAATGCCATGAACTGCAACCATAAGTTACATAGCCAGATGTGATTATTGTCTGTTCAACCCTTTAAAAAAAATATTCCTTGTGGTTGTTTGTTTGGCTCGGCCAGCTAGCTAACCCTGTCAGCTGACAAAACAACTTTATGTATCTCCATTCAAGGAGGAGAAATCGGGCATGATGTAAGGCCTGAAGTGACTGAACATGCTGTGAGGATCTCAGTCACACACACACACACACACACACAGACAGTGAGAGGGACTCTGTGTATCTCTTGCGCTTTTCCAAGAGCATGTTCCAGAGGGATGACGCCATGCTAATCGTGGCAGCTCCGGGTGAAAGCTAATGTGCTGTGCGAGGCTGATTGGTGAACTCTGAGACTGAGACTCACTGGGGTGAGAGAGAAAGAGGAGAGGACAGAATGGATAGAAAGCAGAGAGGAGGAGAGAGGAGAGACAGAGAGGGAGGGCATAGGAAGAGAGCAGAAAGGCCCAGAGAAAGGGGCAAATGGACATAGAGAAAATAGGGAAGGAGAGACAGAGGTGCAGAAAAAGAACAGGAGAAAAAAAGACAAAACAGGAAGAATGGTACAAAAAAGAGAAGAGGACAGATAGGAGGAGAGAAACAAGTGGCCCATAATTCCCCTGGGTGACCAGTTGGGCAGAGGCCAAACTAAGACTAAAGGAGGAGAAAGGTCTTGAGCCATTTCAAAATCTCAGTTCTCCTAAACCCACCAGGGCCCTTCATTGCTTCTCTTTAAACACACTACCCTCACCCAACCCACAGCCCCAGAGCTCTTTCTGTTGGTGGTACACTGCCGCCTGAACTTGTGATGTGCTTACACAACAACAACCAGCAGCACAGCGGCCGTTAGTGCTATCAGGGTGACATTCTCCTCCCCTTGCCTTTGGGAATATCACATTTACATAACTCCCTATTGCCTCAGACACCGCACGCACGGCACCCAATCTCACAATCTGTGGGCACAAGCTTGACTCGCGTCTTATCTGGTCTGTGTTGATGTCTTCTTACATTTTTTTTTTGGTTCCTGTTTAGGGCGGCTATTTCTGAGCCCAATGTCTGCTTTGCGACGGGAGGGGGCCTCAATAGCCTTTGCTCCGACTCACGTCTGGCTCATCTGCATGCGTCTTGATGCAAAGTGATGTCCATGGCCTGAAAACATCACAGAGACTAAACGTGGACACGACGCTGGACCAGAGAGACGCGTGTGGCAATTGAGAGACCTCACCCATCCTCTGCAGCCCACACAATTGAATCAAGAACATTTTAGCCTCGCTGGCTGTGCTCTGAATATCGTGACAGAGGGTGTAGACCAGTGATTGCCTTCAGCTGGCCATCCACAGGTCACCTCATTTAAACGCGCAATGTCAGTACTATTTGCCAGGATGTAAATAGTCAAAGAGAAAAAGACCCTGTGACCTTGGATTTTGCTGCCAAGTTGAGTTTGCTGTTGTATTTCCTTGAAAATAACTTTTGTCATTTCAAAATTTAGCTTTAAGAAGCAACAAAGTCACTAAGTACTATTGCAGGATTCTTAAAGCATACCATATGTTCACATAAAATGATGTCAAGAATTAACTATGTTCACAGCGGTAAAGTTCCTATGATCTTTGCTATTATTTTCTAGGACACACATATGGCATACATTAGAAGGACATTCTTAAAGTGCTGCAAAATATCATGAGGACTAATTGCTGCACGATTGGTTTTAAGTTAAATTACAATTCATATAATCATGATGAAGCATGATTCATAAAGCAAACTAATGGAGAGACCATTCGTCTCAACTATTACATTTTATATCACAAATATGGAGAGGAAAAACGCTTTCCCCCCAAAAATTAGCCATGGTCCCTGTCATTGACACAAGCACAAGAAGATATATCAGAGCTCTTTATTTGCAGATAATTAATACACTACAGGCAGTTGTCGATTCTGATAGGACACTGTGTACAAGTTGTTACATCCACAAACTTTCCCCTGATGGTCATTTACAAACGTTTCATTTGCACATATTACCACGTATAACACAGGGAAATCTATAGATATCTATAGGATACATAGATAAGAAACACCACTTGTCACTGAGATCCCTAATACTGGTGGCAGTAATAGCAATCCATCAGGTCCATAGAACCCGCCTCTTATAAATCACCTCCAGGTTAACACTAATCACCTTTGCACTTACAGAGTTCATTCTTCAGGTCATTCTATGCAGAACCCCCATCTCTCAGAACCCTCATCTCTCTTTCAGATAGCCAACAGCCTACATTCACATCTGCCCTCTCCCCTGAACACCTTAAAGCTCAACACACCGATTCGCTGATTACCCATGATTCCTCAAACAACTTCATTCCATCCGTACATGCCGTGATACGGCTCCCCAGTTCCAGACACAATCACCACTGAGAGTCACAAGAGGAAAGGCTGAGTGAGTATGATAACGGATGAGGTCAATGTTGACTGAATTCCTTCTGGGTTACTCTTTCGATTAGGAAAGGGCTGCCGCTTTAACACCCTGATGAGATAGCAAAGTGCAAGAGTTGAATCACAGCAATGGCACTTCTGGGAGAGACTTACTGGGGTTAGGGTAGAAATGAGTTTGAGCTAGTAAAGGTACAGTTTGTTAACTGCAGGAGGTACATGTGTTGGTCCATAGCATTGACCAGTCCTTGCCTTGGATCTGATATTCAGACGGTTTGTGGTCAAACATCATAATATCCTGCATATAAAGTGTGAACTTTCATTGTCTACACTTCCATTCTTTCCCACATCACATACTGTTATCCCCTAAAGACGTTTTCAATTCACCAAAACGCAACATACTGTTATCCCCTACAGATGTTTTCAGTTCACCAAAACGCAACATACTGTTATCCCCTAACGATGCCTTCAGGCAGACCTTGACATGAGAACAAAATGGAGTCAATAGCCACAGTACAATGCCTGGAGGACTACTCATTTGACAATGAAGGTGAAATTCAAAACTGATAACATAGTTCACACCTTTGTAGACCACTAAGGGTAAATAATGAAACAATATACATAGATTGTGACACCAGCATTTCAAATGAAAATATGTACAGACCATAACTGCTTCAGTGTTCTGCAAAATATAATGTGAATGGTTGAAGAATGGGACATACCGTAAGAAACATGGTATAGGTATCAATATGGTAATGAATCCACAGTGTACATTCATTTACTGGACCAATAACGCACAAGGAGGAAGTTATCATCATACTGATAATAAAACTGCAAAGAACTTCAAAAATGACAGAAGAATCATGACTGTGCCTAGTAGTTGTTTGTCACTAAAAGCGCTAACACTAC
Organism: Alosa sapidissima; assembly: GCF_018492685.1. Classification (NCBI taxonomy): domain Eukaryota; kingdom Metazoa; phylum Chordata; class Actinopteri; order Clupeiformes; family Clupeidae; genus Alosa; species Alosa sapidissima. The sequence continues at coordinate 10,632,567 of NC_055972.1, read as the reverse complement.
ACATTTGTCTGATCTCTTTGTGACTCCTGTTGCTCTGACTTAGAAAAATGGATAAAGAGTTCATAAAAACAGGAGACAAAGTCATCATATGCTTTTGAAAAGTGCTCAACTATAAAAAGACTTTAAACGGGGGAAAGGAGGTGTTCCTCTTCTGAACTTCCTCGATTGGGCAAGAAACCCCTTGTCTCTGTCGCTTGTCTCATCTCAGATACACACAACATACCTCACCACTCATAACTCAAAACCTGCCTTTCCCACTATAGCGCCAGCCAGCACAGCGATTGGTGCGTGGTGGCGATCATGTGTGAGTGTGTGTGTGTGTGTGTGTGGTGGTTGGGAGGGAGGGGGACAGCGGGTTGACATTTGTTTATGACCTCCCAGCCGGTTCACTGACCAGAGAAGCAAAGTTCAGGCGATCTGCTAAATTCCCGCCCCAGAGGCGCAGCCCTGACCCCTGCGAGCTGTTTCGGGACGCCACATCTGAGTTGCGGTGTCTCCAAACGTAAACAACCACAGTCCACAAGGCTGTTGTGGAGGCGGCCACCCTGAAAGCAACGCCAGTGGGAGGGCCAACTGTGGTGCACACACCTCATGAGTATGACGAAACAGCAACAGTAATCAGTAAAACTGATCAGTTGACAGAGTAACTAACAAAAACAATGACTAATCTCTTGCTTGCTTTGACTGATAATGGCACTATGTTTTTAAAACAATTCTTAGGCACTGTTAGAGTATGGGGGGGTAACCTCTTTTGTGCCCCTCATATGCTGGGACTTCATATGTGCGTGTGGGGAGGATGGGGTGGGGTGGGACTGGGGAAAAACAGAACAGGTTAAAAAAGACGACGATGTCAAGATTCTTGGACTCATCTTTCTTCATCCCTCGCTCTTTGGCAGGGTTTTGCTTTTCACAGTTTGCTGGCTGTCTGGACCAGACAGAGGATCAAAGGACCAGGGGGCAAGTCTGTGAGCAGTCTTAACATATTACTGGAGACAGCTCCGGCACTCTCCTCCAGGTCCCACTGTGTTACAGTGCCGGCCAGAGTGGAAAAATGGAGGGAGGGGAGGGGAAGGGGGCTGCTGGGGTGGAGAATCATCTTCTGAGGGGTTAAAAGGAGACCCTTGGAGCCTCTAGAACATCATAATGGTCAGCTTTTTCATGGTCCTTTGAAGTGATAGCCATGCGGTAAATGACCGTTGATCTGTTAGTGTCATGACTTAGGGTAGAATTTTTCCACCCTTTGTTCCACTTGCAGTTTAAAGTCCTTCTGATCTTTTTTACCCCCAGATCCCCACTAAACACCTCACATTGAGGAGAGGCCCCCCTTTTGACCCCATACATAAACCAGGGGAGAGAAAAAAAACCCTCCACAGTTTGACCCGACAGCCCTGAGCGCTAGGCCAGGCAGCAGTACTTTTTCCACCAGGACTTGGACAGCTTCTTCATCTTGTCCGGCGTGCGCTTCTTCAGCTTGTGCTGCTGCTGCTGACTGTCGCTGTGTTGGATGCTGGCCAAGATGGCGGCGTCGAACACCTCCTTCAGGTTCTTCTGAGTCAGCGCCGAGCACTCCATGTACGAGATGGCGCGCGCGTCCTCGGCACACTGCCGGGCCTCGGCCGGCTCCACCGGCCGCTCCTTGTACTTGGCCAGCTCGATCAGCACCTTGACGTCCTCGCGGAGGTCCGACTGGGTGCCCACCAGGATGACGGGCGAGCGCGGGCAGTGCCTCCGGATCTCGGGGACCCATTTCTCCGTGACATTCTGGAAGGAGGAGGGCGCCACCACGCTGAAGCACAACAGGAAGACGTCGGCATTTGTGTAGCAGAAGGAGCGGAGCTTATCAAACTCATCCTGTAAAAGACACAGCAAGGTCAGACTCCATCTGTGTTGGACAACAAAGAGTGCCAAGAGACTTTTGAAGGGTCTCTTGGATTTATGAGGAAACAAAAGATGCTAAAAACACCAGGTTCCTGGTTGACACCAAGAACATTCATCCTGATTAAAAATCTATATTTATCCATTGTTTTGGATAAAAGCATTTGTTAAATGAGTAAATCAGTCTTCATCATATCACCAACCCTATGGCTACAGCAAAGCCTTAACTGGTCTCAAGTGCCTAATGACAATAGCAACAAAGTCAAAATATCGAAGCGCAGACACACTGAACGTTTTTTTCTCCTGTAATGCAGACATATGTATTGAGAGACACCTGGACTCTTGCCAAAAACACAGTGAAAAATAAGGAAATACAAGTCAGTCCTCACGCATACAGAATAAAAAAAACATATTTTTGCCAGGAAGACCTCCCTAACCAGAGGTTCTCTAAGCCATTTCCACCATCTGAGGGAAAAGATGAAGGCTATAGCACATGATCTGCTGACTAAGGTATTGCATAAGGATGAACTGTTTTATCATTGTTGTTCTAAAAGCCTAGAAGGGCTAACTTGTGATTGTGTGATACACACATGATAACACTTGATCTCAGCAAAGCCACTTCTGTTCTGCACTGTGTTTTCCTTCTCCACCAGATCATCACATGTTTCTTAACATAGGCCCCAATTATAGTCATCTTTTGTGATGGAAATAGTTACATTTGGTTCATGTATATTTGTGACTCTTTCACGTTGAACATAAAGAAAAACCAGCCCCATAATATGCTTTATTTATGTAACCTAATGCAGTGTAAGAAACTTGACAGGTACAAAACCAAATAGTGAGAACTAAGAGCAAACATTTTTACAGCTTTCTGCTGGAGGTGGAATGTCTCTGTCTTACTGTAAGAGCTAGTGCCAGTTGCACAGTTCTTGACACACTAACTATTTCAAATTGAATTGAGTGCTCCATTTCCAAATGCTCCATTTCAGCCCTGGGGGCAACTGTGAGATGCCCTAAAAGCCCTGCCAAAGACACCTCTCTGTACTGTGTCTGCATTCCTGAGAGCTAAGTCAGAGCTAAGAACTAGACCTTCATTTGGCCATACTGATGGCTACCCTGGAATCCAGAGTTCTCGCACGAGCACAATATCAATTTGCTCAGCGAGAGACTCTGGCAATGAGTAATGATGCACGTTACTTTTGCCCCTTGCATCGCGGGTAACCAATCACATCTGTGTATCTGATATGGGCGGGCCAGAGGCGAGCTAAACAGATGACAGACGTAGTGTTATCCAATTGCGTCGATGTCCGGAATCAGTCAGTTAACATTGGTCGTATAGTGTTATCCAATTGAGTGCAGTGAGATTTTCAACTGCATGCTTGGTGCCGCCCCTCGAGTTGGGCCATTACATTATTCGTGGCCAGACCCTTAATCTTTCAGATTGGGTCTGGTTCCCCAGGCTAACTGATGGCAGCGTTTTTATCCCAAATGACCACCTACTGAAGTTTCACCCAGGGGTTGTAAGAGGGCTTATCTCCTGTAACGTGCTTTTAATCATGTCATCTGGCTACTTGCGCAACACACCAGTGATTACCTATCATTCTCACACATCTGAACCCTCTGTGATGTGAGAACACACAAGATAACTGTAGCATTCCAGAGCCAAATTGTGTATGTGTTGTTTATTAACAAAGCATTCCATCTCTCTCTCTCTCTCTCTTCCTCCCTCCCTCTCTGTATATTTCGCACTGCAGCCCTTCTGATAGTACTTGCTCATACACCCAAGTCATTTCCTGAAAGAAGCGAGTTAATGAGGTCTATTTGCCTCAGGAGTGTTGAGGATGGAGGATTGGAGATTCATTTTTAGAAAGGCTGGAAGTTAAGTACTTTTGTGAGGATGTTAATTAACTCCAGCGCATCACTGAGTCACGTAGAAGAGTATGCCTGCACGCTATGTACGTGACTGCCGTCATATAATGAGCCAGAAGATCAAATAAATATAGACAAATTATAATTGGGCACTGTCTGCGATTCTAGCAGCATCATACACTTTTTACACAATGCAACTAACTTCACAGGTCTCCACCTGTCCACTCAGTGTTCCGCTCAAAAATCTCTTCAACAAACTGGCTGTGACTGAGCTATAAGCACTTCCAGCCAATCATGTGCCTCAGGATCATAGAGGGGAGAGGAGTGGAAGTGGTGTTCCACTCTAACCCAAGTCTTAATATTTGGCCTGGTTGCGGGCCGCTCCCTTCCAGAGCAGCAGGCCCAGAACTCTGTGAACCCTGGCTGTGCTGTGCTGTGCTGCCTCCAGTCGGGAGACTCAGTGTGTGTGTCTAGACAGGACTGCTCCAGATCTCTCTTGGCTTGACTTCCCATTGGTTCTCCCTCATTTGCTCTCTATCTCACGTCTCTCTCTCTCTCTCTCTCTGTATGTCACGTTTTTGTTCTCCCTCAGTCTCTCCATCTTGCCCTGAAAAACTCTCTCTTTCATTCTCTCTCTCTCACGCGTGCACACATAAATACACACAAAGAAACAGACAGCCACACACAGACACCCACACACAGACATGCACACACACAAACACAAACACACACACTGTTCATTTCGGTCCTAGGTCAGTTCTCTCTCTTTCTTAATTGCTTTCTTTTAAACTCTCACTATCTCTCTCCAACTCTCTCTCTCTCTCCCTTCTCCTCTCTCTCTCTCTCTCTCTCTCTCACACACACATTCAAAAATCTCTCCTGTTCTCAACCTCTCCCTTGCTTTCTTAATCTCTCTTCTCACTCTCCCTTTTGCTCTACCCACACAGCCGGTTCCAGTCCCCCCCTCCTGAAAAACACAAGGCTCACATTTCTTTTGACCAGCCCCAGCTGCGACTCCACTTAGGCATGGTCTCCTTAGCCCAGCCTAATTCATCACCATTACCCCCGTTTCTCCCCATTCCGCGCACCCCCCTAGAGCGCTCCTGCCTGGGCTGAACCCCTGCCACACATCAGGGCAGGCACTTGCTCCACTGGTGCCTCTGCTTCTATAGGTCGACCTCAGTGCGTCTATAGGCTAAGTTCAGTGAAGGACAAGTGACAAGTGTTGAGCGGACGCTCCACAAGTCCACGTCAGACAGAGCAGACCACGAAAACCACAGCACACCACTGACCTTGAGCCAAAAGATTTTGACATCGGCGGTTGCATTTCAGAGGATACATTACAACTGGGTAACCTCATTTCAGCAGACTATTCAAGGGGGCTCTGGAGACCCTGGTCACACATTTTGTGCTCTCCCCACCACTGACGTTTCAAGGGCAGAGCAGAATCAGCAGTATAATATATCTAGTTTAACACTGCACGTGTTGGAATTAAACACAGGCACTGAATGCTGATATGTTTGCAGTGACTGACTGGCTTTACCATCTTAATTACACCCTGGCTCTCTGCCACCCAGTCACCCTCCCCATCTAAGTCCCACCTTCAATTGAATGGGGCTTGTCAGTATGTGCTGAAATCTTTAAGTGTTTGCAGAAATGCACAGGGGAGGTGCAGTGTAGGCTAATCAACATCGTGTTGTTTTTTATAAACAAGCTTCATACCTTTACATTGTGCCTTAGACACACTTCTTGGCCTTGAAGCAGCCCTCACTGCATAGCCATATCCATTAGACATGCTCTCTCACTCCGAAACTAAAATACAATGACATCAAACCCAAAACAAAATGTACATCATGTAAATAAGAAACAAACCTGGCCCGCTGTGTCACACAGCTGCAGCTTCACCGGTCTGCCATCAACCGCCACCACCGCTGAGGAGGAAGAAAAGTAAACACAAATAGATGAGGTGGACCTTCAACTCTCTGTCAACTCCTGCTGTTCATAACTTTAGGCAGCCAGATAAGTTTCATAAATATAAGCCTACCCTTGTGTCTGCTGCCGTTAAATTACAAGAAAACCATATGTGAGGAAATCCATAACAAATCTCTCAGAAAATTGGATATTATCCAATTAAATACTAATACCACCGAAAAGTATTACTAACTAGTAATATACTGTGATCACTGATAACCCATTTATTTGCAAAGAAGAGGAATTAGCCTACTCCATACATAGACTGCTGTTTTTTTTTTTTTTATCTGAACACTGCAGGCTACACATTTCAACGGAATTTCGTTACAAATAAACGGATTTCATCCAATTTACCTGAAAAGTTGTCAAAGGCAGTTGGTACATATTCAGTAGGATATCCATTTGTTGTGTAGCTTACAATGAGGCTGGTCTTTCCAACCGCCCCGTCACCAACAAGCACACATTTCACCTTGCGCTCAACTGCGGCACCGGACCGACACTTTGCCCCCGAAGAAGTATCTTTACTCCGAAACCTTCGCGGTGGCACTGGCGGAACAACCGACACTGTTACGGGTTTGTATTCTCCAACAGCCTGCGGAGGCATGTCTGTGAGGAACCGAACGACCAGGAGTTAATCCCAGTTTCGCCAATCCATTGGGTTACTCGTCCCACATCACACAAGGGACTGTTACAGTTCATTTACGTACCAGGCTCCACTTTATGTCGACTTTCCATAGCGATGAACAAACAAATCACTTTTGCAGGTGAAACTTTACTTATCCATCTCAACGTGAAAACATAGCCTAATTCTTCCAAGAGCACTGAAGTGGAGGGCGGCATTCGGTTCAGCCCTCTTGGAGTCACGGCTCCACTTCTCTTGTCCCAGTCTCCCACTACAGCCTCCGCGATCTACTAGCCTACACTAAACAGCATGACATCATTGTGTGTGTGTGTGTGTGGAGAGAGGGAGTGAGGAAAGAATAGCCTAGCTTCAACTTGCTAACCAATGGGGGGCCAGTGGGATTAAATAAAAGCGCCTCAATTAGATGAAGTTTCATTGCACTACCATAGGAGACAATTAAGTTGGCCTACAATTAAAAGGTTTAGAAAGTGGCTAACACGAACGCAGCTCTAGATAGATAGAGGTAGATAGATAATTTATTGATCCCCAAGGGGAAATTCAAATTCTAGACTAGCAAATTTCACAAAAAGTTAATTTAATCATGCGACCACCAGTTTAATTTAGGTTAGCCAAGGAATAGCCTAAATGTGAATAATTTATCAGTGCACATTTAATTTTTTACAATTTTATTTAGTTCTTTTCACTTTAGGTGCACTTGCTAGAATGTGAGATGTGGAAGTAGAGCCATCTAGTGGAATTAAGTGTGCTGTGGGGGAGAATGGACATTTCGGGTGGACACTAATCTACTGACTGCCTAGAATCTTCAAAACAAACGATTTGTACACGATTTAAGCTGTGATTGTTTTCATTCTGTTTATTGTTTATTCTTTTACTTTGTTGATGTGAGTAGCGAACGGGCAAATCATGAAAGTTTGTTTACAGCAAATGATGGTGATTGGAGGTATCTTCCCAAATTACAATAATCACTGTGTCATTTTTGTCACTAGATGACACCGACGCCTTGACGCTGATCAATTAATTAAAATGCATGTTGATGGAAGCTCTTTAGCTACAATGTAGCATTACTCGAAAAAGGAACAGCGGAACCTTTTATTCGACACCTTTGTTCCACACGAGAAATGAATTCGAAACAACCATCTCGCCACATTGTCCCAGAGAAAGTATTTTTTACAAACTAAATGTATTAGTTAATAATGGAAGCTACGCCATCAAACACTTCCAACAAAGAAAAGGGGGTTGCGTTGGGATTTGTGGAAGAAGCCGACGCCTGGCAACTCCGAAGTTCTCAGTTTCCCAGTAAAGTGGGTGGTAGACCTGCTTGGTTGAGCCAGTCGGATTTACCATCTCTGCCTGATCTGACATGTGCAAAATGTCAGCTCCCCACAGCATTTTTACTACAAGTCTATGCTCCGATTGTCGGTCAGGACTGGAGTTTTCATAGGACTCTTTTTGTATTCTGTTGCAAGACGCCAACCTGCCACACACGGAACGATAATCAGTGCTTCAAAGGTAAGGTTAGGCCTATTATTACTCAAAACTAGATAGCTAGCTTCTCACACATAGACTACATTGTTTTCATAGTGCCTGAGCAACAACCTGAGTACAGTTGTGCGCTTCGCAGGACTTTTCTGGTGACGTTTTACTCTACTTGTATAGATTCTTGTGCTTGACAAATGTGCATAAATATGAAACAATATCTTTGATTACGAGTTCTGCTGTAGAGTAGGCTAGCCTAGTGTCTATTTGTAAGATGCCTCTTTGCTTCATGTTTTCTGTTGTTGTTCTGTCAGTAGTTATTTATGTTGTGTTATACAATGGTGAATGTTGATTTATTGTTCTGTTTATGTCCACAGTGTTTAGAAGTCAGTTGTCTAGGAAAAATGACTTTTACCCATATGACCCACCACCGGAGGAGGAACCAGAAGAGAGCAGTAGTGACTGTATGCTGGAATCAGGAATTAAGCTCTGCAGAGTGTGTGGTTGTCCTGGACATAAAGCTTGTTCACGCTGCCATGCAGTTACTTACTGCAGCAAGGATCACCAGACCATAGACTGGAAACACAGTCATAAGAAAGAATGTTGTAAAGAAGGCAAGTGGATTCATAATTTATTAGCCTAACTGTTATTATTATTATTCATTTACACTGTAGTTATCAGACATTTCATTCAAACTGATATTAATTAAATCTGGATTAGAGGGGGGAAAACATGGGTCATTCCGTGTCAAATGAAACAGAATGTTAATCTAGGAAAATGGTTGCTGCACCATCCAATGTTTTCATATGGTCTTTGGCCTTTTTACACTCTAAAATGCCTTATTTTGGGAGCCATGTTTGTACCTAAATATCTTAGAACGTATTATTCCTAGCCTGTCAAAACTTTGTAGGATGGAGAAACATGTTTTCAGTATGACTGGAAGGTTAAAGGTTTGTAATGCATGTCCATTGAATTTACATAGGGCCCTAGTTGTAAAAGTAATGTCAAGAGCTGAAAACAATAAGAAGGCCTATGATTTTAACAGAAATGTTACAGGCCTAGGTTATGACCAGGTTTGATCAAAATCTGAGAGGTTGCAGCAATCTTAACTGATTTCACATGGAATGACCTCCATGCCATTGGTTGTATGGGTACCAGAATTTTCTTAAATGTTTTGCTCATCTGTTGCAGCTAGCATCACAGTGTCTACCTCTCCATTCCTGTTTCCTGAGTTTGAGCTGGTCACGGAACCTGAGGAGTTAGAGGAAAAAGATGAGTCTAATGTCACAGACGATGTGGAGGACTCCGACACTCACCACACTGATAACGGTACATATATGTAAATACAGACACATCCATAAAGACAAGATTGCAACTTTACATTGGTATGTTTCTGATTACTAGCCTGGCTCACATCAGACCTCAGAAGACTAAAGCCAAAAGAGAATTGGTCTGGGAACCCTTCATTTACCTCAGGTTTCCAAGGGGCGTAGCCAGCAGTAGAATGAAATTGTTACATTAAACTCATACCCAAACTTTACAGAAATAGACCAGACATATCTGTCTTGTAAACCAATGTGTTGAATGCAGTTGCTCGCTCAATTCCAAAGAAGATACACATCTGTGTCGTGTAATACTGACACCATCATTGCAGACATTGGTTGTGTTTAATAACTATATATATATATATAGTTATTAAACACAACCAATGTCTGCAATTTTATATATATATATATATATATAAAATTGCAGACATTGGTTGTAAAATATATACTCTTTTGATCCCGTGAGGGAAATTTGGTCTCTGCATTTATCCCAATCCGTGAATTAGTGAAACACACTCAGCACACAGTGAGGTGAAGCACACACTAATCCAGGCGCAGTGAGCTGCCTGCAACAACAGCGGCGCTCGGGAGCAGTGAGGGATTAGGTGCCTTGCTCACGGGCACGTGACCAGCCGTACTGGTCGGGGTTCGAACCGGCAACCCTCCGGTTACAAGTCCGAAGCACTAACCAGTAGGCCACGGCTGCCCCCGTATAGCGCACATACTGTAACCATACTGCTCTGTAGTTTAGCCTGCCCCATGCCGGATAAGCAGTTGTGATTAGTTCCAGAGTTTTCTGTAATTTTGGAAATCGCTGTGAATTGGAGGGTTGCCAGATGGATCTGCAGAGCAAATTCAGATGCACTCGCAGATTCATTTGGGTTCACCCAGGCTATCTGAATACAGTTTCCCTTGCATTTCCTCCTCCTAGACTTGGATGAAAATGAGCTTGAGGACATGGCCCTTCATGAAACTCAGGACAGCAAAGTGGTCCAAATTTTTAAACAGAGGACATCTGTAGAGCCGCATCAGGTTTGCTATTCATTTGTTTCTTAATGCTGTTTGGTGGACCCATAGATTCATTACAATCCATAGCCCTGGCTGAGGGTTGCTGATGTTAGATGAATGAATGTAACCTGTTTTTTCTTTGAAGTACAGGTTCTGCGATACGAAAGAGGTGGGGTTCCCCTATGGGTGTCCTCAGAGCATAAAACTCTGGAAGAGAATATTCCCAAATGTTCATGTGGTGCCAAAAGAATATTTGAATTTCAGGTTGGTTTCAAAATGCATCTGAAGAAACAAAGTTACCTATTCAGTTGTTGGCATCATGCACATGTGCTTGAAGAAGAAGAGCCGACTGGAAGCCATTGCTCTAACTTCTGTGTACCAATTCATTTGTCTTTTAAGGTTATGCCGCAGTTACTCATCAACCTGAAGGTGGACAGCACAGATGCCTCCATTGACTGGGGAACCTTGTTGGTCTATACATGTGCAAACAACTGTCAGCAGGGCAACAAATATGTCCCAGAATTCATCTGGAAACAGGACTTTTCAATGGATCAACACCCAGTGTAAATAGCATAGCTATAGAAGAAAAATCTGTACATAGGATGACTGGTGAAATTAACATAAATGATGTAAAAGACACAAGAAATGCTGTTTTTTTTTTTCTATCAGTATGGTAATAATCCTAATCACAATGCTAAACTGATTGCTTGTGCATTAAATACATGTGTGATGAAATACACCTTTTTTGGAATAGTGATGTTACATAATTGATTGATTAGTTCTTTTCAAATAAAATCAAGTTACCTTTATATAGACCAGCGTTTCTTAAACTGTGGGTCGCGGAGACATGCCAGGTGGGGCGCGAACTGACGTGAAAAACAGGAGTTTTTTTATTTATTTTTTTTTTTATCTGTAGCCTTGGCCCAGGTAGCACCCGATGTGCAATGGACGCACTGTGTTATTCTCAGGGAAGGCGTGTCAAGGCAGCTTAGTTAGTCCCGACCTACATGAGATTTTGAACGTTGTTGTGAGAGTGGTGAATTTCATCAAAATCCGGCCCTTAAAAGCGCGTCTATTCTCCGCACTTTGCGAAGAGATGGTAGCTGACCAAAAGGCTGTACTGTTTCACAGCGAGGCAAGGTGGCTTTCCGAGGTAAAGTGCTGTCGCGCGTGTTTGAGCTCCGAGTCGCCTCTTCTTGGAGGAAGAGCGCATGTTTGAATCTGCAAGCACGTTCACTAATGAACATTTATTGACAAAGCTGGCCTATCTTAGCGATATACATTTGAGTTAAATGTCCACTTACAAGGCAAAGACAAGCACCTACCTCACCTAGCAAATAAGATTACTGCATTCACCAAAAAAACTTGAGTATGGGAAAGGCGCCTCGATCACGACAGTATTATGCCTTTGAGATTTCTGAGCGAAATCGCTGAAACGTCTGATTGGGAGGCACTCTTGTGATCCCATGTATTAAACAGTAGGCCTACATCACATCCCTGCAAAGTTTATTTCAAAAATATTTCCCAACCAGCAGTGCTCAGTATGACTGGATTATGGATCCATTTAATCCAGCATGTTGGTATTTCATTGAATATATTGTAATGCTGTAAAATGGCCTTCCTAATATGTTGCTGGAAAACCGAAATATGTGTGTTATGTATTTATTTATTATTATATATGCAACACCAGCTGATTTTAACTCTGTTGAAGAGGATATATTTAGAACTTGTCATTCAATAAATTTGACCATTTAAAGCTTGACCTACCACTTTCTTAGAGCGATGAGGGACAGGTGGGGCTCGAGAATGCTCCCTTGATCAAAGTGGGGAATGAAAGAAAAAGTTTGAGAACCACTGATCTAGTTTGTTAACTACCACAGTCACGAGTTGGGTCGCGATAGTCTATCATTTTTAAAAAGTGGGTCCCCAGAAAAAAAGTTTGAGAAACACTGATATAGACTGAGTTGTATACTGCTTTCTGTTTTACCTAGTGTAGCATTTAGCTGTAGCCTCTTTCCCTTGTAAACTGACATGGTGTTGAAAGTCGCAGCCAACACTATGGAGTTATATATGCAAATAATGGCAGAGTACTAATCTACATCTACTGACTATAACTAAGCTAAAGCTGGCAGGTACTCGTTCAAAATAGGTTAGCCTACTTTAGATTACTTATTATTCTTCTTTGACAGTGTTAAACCTGTCAGTGTGAGACAGGTGATAACAGGTCAAAGTGTGAGCCTATACATTATGATAATAGGCCTACATCCAGTGTTTCATGTCCACTTTAATGCTAACAACCTCATTGTGTAAGTGGAAAACTGCGGACCTACTTTTGGGCAATGAATCGATTGTCAACATAACATAAAAACTGGTACTTAAAATCATTGTAGCACGGTGAACTCAGACTTCATCAGCAAAGATCCTTGATTAGCTTGAACCCTCTCTAGTATCAGCCAAGACTTGACTCGCTAGCTTTTGACGTCATTGATAATTCTATCATTCTGCGCATGTGTGGTGAATGTTGCACATGTTGTGTCCGGAAGTCGTGCGCTGGGGAAAGCGTGGGGAAGACCGCTTGTAGAGGTTGATTTATAATGTTTCAGAATGTCGTCTCTTCTGATAAATGAATTTTTAACGAATTGCTCCAACACATGTATGGTTTTAGACTCCTTTCTCTGGCCGATAGAATCGTGGCCAGATTTGGAGAGGGTTGAGGCAGTAACCATCTTGTTGGACGCAGTTAATGTGAGATGCTCTGATGAGAATCGGGATAATTTTTCTGGCAAGGTGAGAGCTCTCTTGTGGGAGAGATGTATGCCGCTTCTAAGACAAATTTCAGAAAATGGTTCACATAAAAACGAGTCCGGAAATAAGACGCTTCACGCTCTTTGTCGCCTGCTTAGCAGCTGTCTAGCTCTTTTGCGTGACTCTGGGGAAGTAGAAAAACTGACTCTTATCATCTTACCGGTGTTTCAAAACTTGGAGGCGGAGGATGGCACCCAATGCAAAACACAGCTTGATATAGACGTAGCAGTAGAGGTTCTTACAATTCTGCTACCTTCACTGACGTCTGACCCGGAGTTTATAGTAAAGTTGACATCATGCATTCTCGCAGCAGTGAGAATCCTGTCGGATGAACGGGTGTCCAAAATCCTCGTTCGTGTTTTGTTTGGGCTTCTCAACTGTGTTAGTGACAGCAGCAGAAGAGACATCCTCCATCGCATATGGTTTGATATTTGCAGCTGGCACCAAGGCGAAAATAATGCGACTGCAACATCTCGGACATTACTGTGCCTTACTGCCGTCTCAGACTACCTCTTTCCACCTAGAGAAATGTCCTTACTACACGATGACCATCATAACTACCTCCCAGACCCAAGATGGTCACAATCATTTTGGGCAATTATTCAGTCAGGACTGACCCATAGAGATAACGTGGCACGCAAGCGAGCCCTTTACTTGTTGAAGAAATGTGTCGCTCACTCCGAAGCAGAGAACATGGAGTTCGCGTCTCTCGAATCTTCCGACGGAGGTGCGTGTCCCCTAATTTATTGACTACGTTTCCGTCTGTCACATAGTGCAGCCGGGTGCTATAGTCTACAACCAGGTCTATTAAAAAGTGAAATATTCAGATAAGTAATATGGTACATGAGCGAGCCCATGACATCCCCCTGGTTTAAATTATTCTCCTGTCATTGGCAGATCTTAAGAGGCATGTTTCTTCTGAAGAGATGTGCTTTTTCAGATGGACACCCAGCAAAAGTCAAGTACTGCAGCGATTCTGGCAGGATTATGTATTGGTGATAGAGACTCTTGAGGAAAATCAGGTGATGAACTAAAAAATAAAACAAATACCCTTAATCAATTGTGAAAATGATAGCAATCAAGATTACATTATTGATGAATGGATTTTTTTTCCAGATTCATGTGGTGCTTCCTGTACTAAACCGGGTAAACACACTGATTGAAACAACAGCAAGTGACAACAAAGGTGAGTTTCCCACAGTCAACTCAATCCTTTAACAGTCAATCCTTTAACCTTTCTCTTATTCATCCCCACCATGACAACAATCCCTTTTGTGTGTGTGGGTGTGCGTATGTGTGTGTGTGTGCGTGCTTCTCAGGTGCTGCCTTGGTGCACCCTTCGTGGTTGCTGTGCGTGTACCAGCGTATGTTCCACAGCGAGAACAAGGCGGTGATGAAGGAAGGAGTGTACCACCTGTTGGAGCTGCGGCTGCTGAAGTGTCCGGACATCGCCCTGGCCTACTCCCAGGTTTGGTCTCTTCATTACCTGCTCCATATTCAAGCTAACAGTTCAGTGGGCACGGCCCTTGAGCAAGGCACCTAACCCCTCACTGCTCCCCGATCACCGCTGTAGCAAGGCAGCTCACTGCTCCGGGTTAGTGTAAGTATAAGTATAAGTATATATATACTCTTTTGATCCCGTGAGGGAAATTTGGTCTCTGCATTTATCCCAATCCGTGAATTAGTAAAACACACTCAGCACACAGTGAGGTGAAGCACACACTAATCCCGGCGCAGTGAGCTGCCTGCAACAACAGTGGCGCTCGGGGAGCAGTGAGGGGTTAGGTGCCTTGCTCAAGGGTACTTCAGCCGTGTGTTCTTCACCTCACTGTGTGTTCACTGTGTGCTCTGTGGGTTCACTAATTCACGGATGGGATAAATGCAGAGACCAAATTCCTTGTACACGCAAGTATACTTCACCTATAATAAACCTGATTTACATTTATATTTACATTACATTTTCAACTCTGAAGATCCAGAGTAGTGGGGCGGAGAGGGAGTGAGCAGCTCAGTGGCACTGTCCATGATTCTAATCCAACAAAATATATGTTACATTTATCAAATTGTTCTGTACTGTCCTTTAACTGTCCGTTGTGTGTGTCTGTTCACTACTAAACACGGACATTCAATACACAATTCCTGCGCTGTCAGCTGGAAACATAGTGGCTTGGACTTTGGCCACAAAACAATTCAAGGCATCAACATGTAGCTTTAGGAGCCAGGGATGGAGGGATGTCATTTAATTGGCTGTCAATCTGAAGTATCAGCAACCTTTCCCCAGTATAGCAGACTTACTTGGAAACATGTTTTAAAGGAATGGCTTGCTGTTTGTTTACTTATGTAAATGGGATGAAGTAAGTGAGGACCATTGTGTTTTGTTCCCTAATGTTCTAATTTTGCTTCTATTTTTTTCCAGTTCATTGTTGGCCCTTTCATGGATGTCTTGTCTGAGAGCACTCTCTACCACAGGTAAGACTAACCTTAGCTTAGCTTTATGGAAGACATTGAGACTGATTTAATGTTGAAGCACTTTGTTGGGTGCCAATGGGTGTGGTAGGTTAAAGTGGATCTTTAAGAATGTGTGCAGTTTAGATATTTACATACTGTTGACACATTCTTGAGGACCTTATGTGTTTTTTTTTGTTATGGTTTATTTTGTTGCTTATTTTAACAAAATAAATGTAATCAGTTTTAACATCTCATATCTAGGTCAACAAATCAACTTATTGGGGAGTGTCCTGAAGTTGGGCTGAAGCTTCAGGAGTTCTTTGTCAACTTCTTTGGCAGTTTACCCCAAGAGAACAAAGGTACAGTAAGCTAAATAATAACTTGTCAAACCTCTCTGAAATGCCCTTGTACATTTCAGCTGGTTCAGTTTAACTGATGAAATAATTTGATCTATGGATTTTTTGAAGTTGTTGTCTTAATTTCAGTGTGTAAAGTGTTTTGAAAAGGCCAATGTAACTAAACACTTACTTAAAGCAGACATGACTGTTGAGTCTGTATTGGCAGAGACGAGACTGAAGTTTGAGGAGGATGTCTCTATGGTATATTGAACATGCAGCTCTAATGCTGTTTTAATGGCTCGTTTGTCTCTATGGTATATTGAACATGCAGCTCTAATGCTGTTTTAACGACGTTGCTGTTTTCCAGGCCCGGTGCTTCTGCAGCTGGTGCAGCGGCTGGGATCTCGGCACTGGTGTGCTGTCCCCCTCCTCTTCCTGTCCCAGGCCCTGGCTCGCCTCCCGCCCTGCCCACTGCTAAACCCAGAGGGGCTGCTGGCACTCAGGTATTCACAATCCATATGTTAACGGGATGGAATATGGGGGAAAATGTATAGATTAATATGACTTTTGCAATTGGCTGAATGGTTGGTATCTTACGTTTTGAATTGCAAAAGTTTCCTGCCAGCAATCAAACACAGTGATTTCTCATTGATTGAACATGCAGTGATTAGAGTCTTGTACACTAAACACAAATAAAAGTGATTAAAAGTTTCATGCTTGTAAACCATTGGTCTGTGTTTGTAGGGAGGTGCTGCGCTGCACGATGATCACTCACCAGGTTCTACTCAGAGGTGCTGCTCAGTGCTTCTTGCTCCATAGCGCCCTCTGCCTCACTGATGTGGTATTATAATTTCTGCCTCAATGAATTGTGACCATATTTTCTGTATAAATTGCCTTCATAAGTACCGTATGCATGAATTCGGTCCATTCCTTCTGTCTTTCTTCTGAAGCAAACAGTGACTCTAGAAGAGGCGTTTAGCTTCCTGGTTCACTTTCGTCCGGATGAGTCTCTGTGCCGAGGAACTGCACTGTGGAAGGAGGTAGAACTCTTCAAACATCTTTTCACAACTTCAGAAATATCACGTTTGTTTATTTCCTCTGAAATAAACTTGAGTTTGAACAGGTCTGTGACTGGCTAATGAATAATGAAGACAAGTTCAGGTCCACCATGGGGAAATCAAGCACCGTGACACCACAGGAAGTTGAGCTGACCAGTGTAGCCACAGAGGAGGCCTCGGTGGAGGGCTACGTCCAGCGCCGACTGGAGGCTTTCCTCACTGTACCGGCCAGTGCAGGTGAGCGCCTGAGACAGGGCGCAAGATCAGGAATTAGTCCTTCACAGCCAAGAACAGGCTGTCAGTGGAAGTAAATGTGGGTAGTAGAAACCATCAAATATGATTGTAAAGAATGTCATGTAAAGCCGCAATGAACCCAACAACAGAGGTCTATCAGCGGGTCTTTACAGACCGGCCTGTTGGCTTCATTGAAAGTCCCATATAACACATCTATGGACAGCTGACTCAGCTGGGCTGGTGCTGTACTGTGGTATGAGAGGGTTCTCAGTAATTCTTCTAGTACTGTACAGTCTAAGTACTTGAGTGTATCAATATGTTCTTACACACAAGTAGCAGTTAAGCCCAGTGTGTGTAGCGGAAGGAAAAACTGTGTGTCTGTGGAAATGACAGAGCCTGGCTGTGCGTTTTTATGCGGTGACTCCCAGAGCCTACAGACAGCCTGCCGGACGGTGGAGAGGCCGATCTCCTGGCCCTCGCCATCCTCCTCTGGGCGGACGTGGCGGAGAGCCGTGGTGGAGACGGGGGCAATGTACAGGAGGCCCTGGAGCGCCTGCTGCTCCCCCTGGTGGACGTCCTGCGCCGGCTCAGCACCAGCCTCTACCTGCCGCTGCGCAAGAGTGACAAGAGCTTACAGCTACTGCTGCGCCTCCTCCAGCTGAGGAGGAGACGCACAGGCGCCGCGGGCCCAGAGTCCAGCGCAGGTGTGTGTGTGTGTGTGTGTGAGGCTGTGTGTGTGAGACTGTGTGTGTGTGTGTGTGGATGCATTTGGCTGCTTCGTCTGATGCTGTGGTCATGTTCTGTCCGTTTGCCTTACCCAGGTGATGGTGTAGCGGCTGCTGTTTCAGCCCTAGCGCTGAGTGTGGTGGAGCCTGTTCAGACCTTCATGGCCCGCAGGCTGACTGGGGAGCTGCAGGAGGTGAGCCCTCAGACACTCCTCTGTCTGCTCTCTGCCTTTCTGTCTACTCCATGCAATATTTCCTACCTACTCTCTGCTATTTGCCAGCCTCTACTTCATCTACAGTGTATTGTTCCATCAGCAGCCTTCCTGAACCTGAACTTTTACCATTTGCCTTTACCGTCCTTGTGATGTTTTCTGCACTTAACAGACGTCATGTGTTTTTTTGTTTTTCTCTCTCTCTCTCTCTCTCTCTCTCTCTCTCTCTCTCTCACTCTATTTATTTCTCTCTCTCTGTCTCTTTCTTGCTGTTTCTTTTCCCCCTCATGTCTTGTCAGGTGTGTGACATAGAGCGGGCTGGGTTGTATCTGGCCGTACTCCGAGAGCTGTTGCAGGAGTTCAGCGGGGTGCCGTGGTACCGGGGCAACATGCAACAGAGCTTCCTGCCTGGTGTCTGTGCAGGTAGCCTTCGGATCCTCAGCGAACCCGCCGAGCAGGTACCCCACCGCCAGACTCTGCCACACTAACCATATGATCGACAGATAGATAGATAGATACTTTATTGATCCCCAAGGGGAAATTCAAGAGCATACAGAGCAAATGCCATCCTCATGTCTCCAGGCTATCAGATCATTTCCATAGTTCTTTTAGGCATGAAAGTAGATAGATAGATAGATAGATAGATAGATAGATACTTTATTGATCCCCAAGGGGTAATTCAAGATTTTCACTCACAAGTACATAGTGAGGGTTCATTTTCTTGGAAGAAGTATGTTGTTGTGTGACAGAGTTATGGAATGTATGTGGCAGCATGAAGTTCTGCTGCTGTCCTGAGCTTAAATTATAATCTCACAACTGGGTTCCCTGGGAATGTGGGCCACCATAAACAGCTGGAATAAGTGCTGGCCCTGTTACAGTAAATCTTCTGCGTGTCCAATTCTTGAAATGTGTTCCTGCGCTGTCTGATTAGAGTGTCCAGAATGTGTGTATTTCATCCCTCTGGCTGGATGTGTGTTTTTGCAGGCTCCCTCAGTCCATGGGCAGGTGCAGAAGGCTGTGGCCATGTCAGTGTTGTC
Organism: Alosa sapidissima; assembly: GCF_018492685.1. Taxonomy (NCBI): domain Eukaryota; kingdom Metazoa; phylum Chordata; class Actinopteri; order Clupeiformes; family Clupeidae; genus Alosa; species Alosa sapidissima. The sequence goes on along the minus strand of NC_055972.1, from coordinate 10,613,543 downwards.
TCTGCTGTGTGAGGTGACTGCAAGCGGAGCGTTTCATGGCAGCGTTTCTCTCGACTCCTTTAGAGACTACTTCTACCTCCCTGAGCACCTCAACCAGGCCCTACTAAAGCCCACGGCCACAGCCAGGTGGGTGGGACATGGAGCTCTTCTCTCTCTTCACTGCATTAAACAGTGTACAGTATAAGGAACAACTGGCTCTACCATAGGATGTTGAATACATTGCATCGCTACTTTCCCAAATCCTGCTGAATATTCATCATTATATATGATTAGAGATATAATGATCGTATATTATTAGTGATATGTGTTGTTATTCTCTCTGTCCAGTGATATTGATGACAGTCCCCTGCTTCGAGACTGGGGCCGTGTTGCTGCCCAGTTCATCTGTGACCAGTGGGCCTGCCTGAGCGTCCTGCAGCGGGCTGCTGGCCCCCTGAGATCTCCAGAGGCCCCAGGGCTCCGTGTGGCCCTGCAGGCTGCAGTGGAGGCGCTCGCGCTGCTGCCCAGTAACCTGGTGCTGCCCGTGCTGGACTTCATGGCCCTTCTGCTGCCACAGGTCAGCTTCATTCATTCACAGTCCAGTCCACTACGTCAGGCTTAAATGGGCCGGTTTCCCAGACGTGGCTAAGCCTAGTCCTGGACTAAAAGCTTTGTTAAATGTAGATGTTCATTGAAACACTATTGGTCCAGGGCTAGGCTTAATCCATATGTGGGAAACCCGTCCTATATCTCAGGCTTTTATTGCAGTGAAGAGGTCAGTACAGGGTCCCTAGAAAGACCTTATTGGACACATTTGAATCATCCCATCCATTGGTATAGAACTAGAGGCATGGAGTGATGTTTGTTACGGATCTTTGATATTTTTGTCATGTAGATAGGTTGTATGTTTTTTTTAGAATTCCTATATTTTAGACGTATTATTTATTATTACTTAATATATATTTTTAACTACTTTCTTGCATTCAATTGTTTCATATTTATGTCTATACGTATTAACTTGCTTGTCTTCAACCAGTCAGTTGACATAGTGAACATGGTGAATGGTCTTTAAAGTCTCTCCATGTCCACTAGATGGTGCTGTGTGAAGAGTCTCTCTGTGCAGAGGCGGTGGCTCTCAGCTGGAAGGTGTTGCAGGGGTTGAGCGGTAACGCTAATGACTTCTGGCCAGCGCTGCAGGCGTTCGTACGGCTGGCCTTCCACAGGACCGCCCTGGAGCTGACCCCAGAACAGGCACCCACGCTGACCAGCACCATACAGCAGGTCAGGAGGAACAGACCAGGAGAAGGAGATATGCTGGAGAGAGAAAGAGAGGGGGAGACAGATGGAGAGAGAGAGAAAAGTAGATATGATGAGATTGAGTAGGGGAAGACCAACAAATCGAGCACAGAGACAGTGACCCAGCATGGGAAAATGTTTTCTAAACATGACTTAGCTTGAATGCTAGCTTGAATGCTATTCCTTGTACCTTGCAGCTTATTCCTCATTTTTGTAAGTCGCTTTGGACAAAAGCGTGTGCTAAATGAATAGATGTAATGAACGTGACCCATGAAGTTATCATTGTTGTCAGGTCAGAAGGGACATACTAATACAGAGAGAAAAGGTGACGGGCGATACAGAGAACAACACTGTTCAAAAAGTTGCCCCGATGGATGTTAATGTAAGTGGTGATGTGAGACTCTTCATCTAGATCGGCTGTGAGCTGATGGAGCTGTCAGAGGTCAAGTCTGGCGTGTTTAACACACTCATCAGCCACTGCTGCCACACCTGGCTGCCCTCCAACTCAGGAAGTGCACCTGGGGATGACACCTGCCTCTCCAGCACCCTGACGCACCTAGACATCCTGACGGAGGCGTGTCTGCATGGGCCTGTGTTCCGCAGAGACCAGAGGTGATGATTCATATTTCTTATGCGTTTCATTGTCTGGCGTCCTGTGTTTGTGTGTAGCCGATTGTCTTATGTACAAGGACTTATGTTCTTTGTCTCCCTTTCCTGCCTGTTCTATTATTACTGTACAGGGCTTTGTGACTGATAAGTGCTATATAAATAAAGGTTATTTACTCACTTTTCCCCAGGCTCTCTGATTCTGCCGAAAGGTTGTTGAGATTTGAGCAAATTACACTCCTTCCCTCCTTGCTTATGAGTCTATGTCGCTGGTTGGGTGCAATAGCAACACCACTTTGTTCCACATTTGCTGTTTCATGTCTGTGTATGACCTCCAGGGATGTTTTTGGAGTGCACACGCCCAATGCACAGCTTGGGCACCATGAGCAGTTTGCTCAAAAGACAAAATGAGTAGAATTGAAGACTCCACCTTTAACTTCCCCATTAGTTTGTCCTGTGTCCTCTCCCGTCTTTGCTGCTTAAAGCTGCCGTGTTTGTGTTTGCCCCCCTCATATTCCACTTGCCAGTGTGAGTTGTGCTAACAGTGAGCTCATGTTCACAGGCTGATCCAGGAAGTCCAGGTTTATGTGGAGCAGCTTGGGGACCAGTGTGCTGCCAACATGGTCATCACCAGGTGAGCCACTCCCAGCCTGAGGAAAGGACAACAAGCACAAGCTTGTTTGTGTTCGTGTGTGCCACTGTACACATATTTAAATACACCTTATCACCTGGAAAGAAGAAATGCTCTTCTCTGATTGGTTGGTGCATGGCTATTTATTTTGAATAACGGGACACCTATAAAGTAGATCTGGTAAAACAAGTTTAATCACTGTTCCATATCAATGCTTATTGAATGGTAACTATAACAACCATAGTAGGACGATGGTTGAGCTTGGAAGCAAGCTAACTGTAAGCCACTATCACGGTTAGGGCCAAAGAAAGTTGTACTGTAGGCTACAACAAACTGAACAAGTCAGCTTCTTTTTAATCTGAACCGCTTGTTTCCTTTGCATGCAAGGCATGACTATCGATATGGCAAACGGGTGATAAGCGGGATAACGGCCTTGAAGGTGTGCCTTTATACGGAATTGCCTCCACCTCACCCATTAATTCCATATAACGGGACACCTCCGCATAAGGGCCGTTATCCCTTACTTTGCATATAAGAGCCAAGTATATAATGTCATAGTGGTATATGTACATACTCCCGTCACTGATGGCTTTGTTGTCTGGGATGTAATGGTACATGAAGTGGTTGGAGGCTTTGAGGTGTGATGACTATAATAAAAGCATTGTAACTTTGTTCTGCTCCACTGCGTTGTTAGTGACAACAGGGACGAGCAGTTTCCACGCGTTTCTGCACTTGCCTTCCTCAGCCACCTGCAACCATCCAGTGAGCTCCAGCACACACTCGTGGAGAAGCTGGTGCTGCAGTTAGTGGAGAAGGTACCAATGAGACACTGGGGCTGGTTGTCTGGGGAGGTGGGGTGTGAGTGTATGTCCGTTATGTAGTTGGTATTAATGACTGTTTTTTTTTTTCAGTTTATTTTTTTTGCTCTTTCTCTGATTTGGTGTGAATATCTTCCCTCACCCCCCGTACCCTTTTTTGCCCCCCCCCCTCCCTCTCTAACAGGATAGAGGAATATCCAAATCTAAAGCGCGGTACTATAGCAACTCCTTGCAGCACCGCATAAGGAACAGGGTGTGGCAGACCCTGTTGTTTCTGCTGCCCAAACTGAGAAGGGTGAGGCCTCTCTCTCTCTCTGTCTCTCTGTCTCTCTCTCTCTCTCTCTCTCTCTCTCTCTCTCTCTCTCTCTCCATGCCTTTCTAACTATTAACCATCTCTATCTTTCTATATTGCTCCTTCTTTCAGGCTTTGATTTTCTATTTGTCCCTCTGACTAATACATTCTCCTTTTTTCCTCTCTCCACATTAGTTTGTCCTGTGTCCTCTCCCGTCATCCCTCAATCTCCATTCTCTCTCATTCCATCCCATTCCGTTCTCCTCAGGTGTTGTTTTCTCACCTGCCTTTCCCCTCTCCGTTGTTATGACACCTGTGTGTGTTTGTTGTGTCTGTCTGCAGGAGTTTGTTGTGGGGACGTTACTGGGCTACGCCTTTGAGGCCGGCTTCAGCAGTAACCAGGCCTCAGTGAAGTACCTGATCGAGTGGGCCATGCTGCTCATGCTCTACCACAACCCTTCACACATGGACCAGTTCTGGGCCTGCTTTAGTGGTGTAAGAGCATATATACAGTGTGGAAGAAATGTTGCTTAAAGATCTGTACACACTGAAAGTCTGAGATAAGGTTTTGTCTTTCTCGTTAGTAGTTTACTAATCTCTCCAGAGAAGTCTCGTATGTATCAGACAATCAGGATACAGAGACAAAGTCTGTGCACCCAAGAGACAATCAGCTGTTTCTCACACACACATTTGTACCTCGCATTGTATCATAGTACCATTGTATCATTTCACCTCTCTGCACACACACACTTTTCTCAATACAATGTGTTCATTAAGAACCAAGGACATTAAAACTGGGTTAAGAACATTTCTATCGTCATACAACACATGATTTGACCACCAAATACAGGAACAGAAGTATCAAATAGAAAAGAACATTAAGAACTAGGTTAACTAAGCTCCAACAGAAGAATCAATTCAAAAGGCAATAGAAGTATCAATTATGAGAAACATTAAGAACTATGTTAAATGTTAACAGAAGAATCCATTCAGGAGTTTAAGAGTTTACAGAAACACAAGTATCAAAGTAAAAACAAGAGAAAGTTAAAGTCCATCTTTGTCATTTTCCGTCGCAACAGTGATACAACAACAAACACACACACACACACACACACACACACACACACACACACACACACACACACACACACACACACACGGTCGGGTTTTTGTGAGTAAAATGTCTACCTTTCCAATCATCTGTTCAGGACCAAGAGAAGACTAAGACTAGTATCTGCACCTTTCTGTCTGTGCTGGTGCACTTGGACATGCTGCTGCCCACACTGGAGGACAAGGTGAGAGAGGCTCTTTGTTTGACCCCCTACATACATACATACACACATACAGTACAGGATGATCACAATAACACCTGTAGAATATGTTCACTGCTGGTCAAATACTGAAATGTCTGTTGACTTTGTTACGTTTACGTTGTTGACCTCTCTCTCTCTCTCTCTCTCTCTCTGTCCCTCCCCCTCTCTTTCTCTCTCTCTGTCCCTCCCTCTCTCTCTCTTTTTCTCTCCCCCTCTCTCTCTCCCCCTCTCTCTCTCTCTCTTTCTCCCTCTCCTAGACGGGACAGTGGCGCAAAGCCCTTGAGGTGATCCTGCAGTGGTGTTTTAGCCATAACTTCAGCGTGCGTCTGTATGCGCTTCTGGCCCTGAAGAGGGTCTGGGGCCTAGAGGGGCCACGGGCCGCGGCTGAGGAGGCGCTGGGTGGAGCGGACGCTCTCGGGGGGCTGGCCACAGTCATCCAGGCCTGTCTGAACCAGGCTGAGGCCATGCAGAACACCGGGTGGGACAGTGGATGGGTTTCTGTGGACATTTCATTTGGACACATTTGATTAGTTTGTGGCAGTGACTGTGTGTTGACAACAACAACACGTTACATTTATATGGAGTTTATATGGAGTGTGTGTGTGTGTGTGTGTGGTGTTTAATAATCACTGTTTCTTTGCAGAAATGCCATGAAAAACTGGGTTAGGATACAGGAGCATTTCTTCTTCAGTGTATTTGACCCACTGAGAGACTATAGTGTAGAGGTAGGTTTGCGGTACTGCGACTGAATGCTATTTGCAGAAAATTCACAATCCTGTATCTCTATTCAATCTGTTACATTCTGTTTCTCCTCCCAGACCATCTTCTATGCATTCCCCCACTTGTCTGAACTGGCAGATGACGAATGGATACCTCCTTGGAAGTTTGAGAAGATGGTGGTGTTCTCAGCGAACTCCTCGCTCCCTGTGAGGAACCCAGTGGCAGATCTTAGCCAGATGCAGCCGGGTGATTGGATCCAGCAGGACAAAGGTACGGCCAGTGGGTGGAAGCAGACAGTGTAAACAAGCAGTATTGGGGCTCGGTGCTGTTTTGTAGCAGCATTTTCAGTCTTTTGTTGTTTGAAAGATATATTTTCCACCTGATAACAAGTCTGACTACTGTAACATTCGCACAGGCCTGCGCTGTTTCAGTGAGGCCCTTGCTATAAACAAACACAAACATGCCAAGTCAGCGAATACCTTTTGCGTTGTATATGTACTGTGCTTGTGACTGTGACAGGAGAGCTGGAGCAGGAGGAGCGCTGGGCAGAGGTGCAGAAGAAGATCACCGCCTGGAGGCTGAGCTTTCAGGACCAGGAGCCACAGCTGGCAGCCCAGCAGAGGGCGCTGCGCCTGGGCAAACTCACCAGCGCCCTCCTGGTGGTCGCCTCGCTCATCGACAAGCCCACCAACCTTGGAGGTACGGGAAGAGTTTTGTTCACATTAGTGTGTTTACTCCCAAGGGTGAGACTGTGGCACCCCTCAAATATAGGCAGTGACTGAAATCCCCTCTGTCAGAATGTGAATTTATGCAGAGAAGTCATCCTGCGTTATGGCTGTTTTATGCTTTTGCCCCCGCAGACCCTTCTGCGTCTCTGTGTACCTCCCTCCGACTCCGACGGCGTAGTCATTGCATGGAGTCGACGCAGAAGCATTTAAGAGCCTTTATAATGAATAGGCAGCTAGCAAGAGGCAGTAAGCCAGAGCCTCCTCATTGGCTATATATTTTTACTTTATTTTCTTGAAGGAGATTTGTCCTCTGCATTTAGTCCCTCCGGGGGAAGTGTACACACATACACACACACACACACATACACAAAGAAAGTTCTGTTGTTTGATATCTATTTTGTTATGTCTGAACACAGGGTTGTGTCGCACCTGCGAGATCTTTGGGGCCAGTGGTCTAGTACTGGACAGCCTCCGCCACGTCAGCGACAAGCAGTTCCAGGCACTGAGCGTCTCCTCAGAACTGTGGCTCCCGCTGATGGAGGTAAGACAGAGGCTGTTTTTAGAGCTAGTTTTACTGCGTTATTATTGCCATTGTATGATAAAGCAAATATAGCCTAACGGACACTGACACTCCCACTTCATGTTTACACTTGGATACAGATACAGGCCCTCCTTTGAATCCCCCTGGTTACAACATTTATAGCCTATGACCTGGGTATATAACACAAGATTCATAGCTCCACTCCATAATTTATACGTCATAGCAAATACACTAAATACACTCTCTTTGTACGTAGACAGACAGGTCCTCTTTCGTCTCCCTCTAGTTTTATAGCCCTCTTTACTGCATTGTAAAGCGTAGCATTAATAACTGCAAGCAGTCCCCCAGGGTTATACTTTGCATGACTCTGCTGTATATCGTAATTCAGTGTTAAAGGTGAAGTGCCATGTGTACTGATAAACTACTGAATGGCTAGTCTGTAGAGCATATGTTTGCATTCGAGGCTTCCCCAAGACCCCCAGCATGCAATGCACTCCTCTCCTCAGGTGAAGCCGGTCGACTTGTCAGGCTTCCTGCAGGGGAAGAAGGCGGAAGGCTACTGCATTGTTGGAGTGGAACAGACGGCCAACAGCCAGAGCCTGCAGGACTACAGGTTCCCTGAGAAGAGCCTCCTGCTGCTGGGGTAGGGGACGCCAGCCAGCCGGTCCAAATGTGCACTCCCAATCTGGGTTTGAATCAATTAATAAAATGTTATTCATGTAACAGCAGGCAACCACTGAAGGGACTTTAAAACCTGTGTGACGTGGGCTGTCTTTCTGGTCCTAGTTAAAACATGTGCCACAGTATTTTGTATGATCTGTAAACTGTTCAACACTTTCTTGACTAGACCAGAAAGAAGAGCATTACAATAGTCAAGTGTGCTGGTAAAAAAACCATGGGCCGGTTTCTCAGCATCTGCATGGGAAAGCCGCATCTCTCTATCATCTATCTATAAACCAAGAACCGTCTGTGTGTCTGTGGCACGCATATCTCGCTGACCGTTTGTCAGACTGATTTCAAACTTGGCAGGTGTCTTGCTACGGGCATGAGTAAGTGCAGTGCCAAATTTGACGTTGTTTGAATAACCAATGCAAAACCAATGTTAAATATATCGGTAAAAGAAGCATATTGGCTTTTGCCGCTAGCCACTCCCCCTCCCACACAGCACTGTACTGTGAGCTACCAGTGAGGATAGAAGCAGGGCTTTGGCAGAACTGGATCAGTGTAGGTTACACGGGTAAAAACTTTACAGCTCCGCGGATAGGTAACAACATGCCAACACACACAGGTAGGCTATGCAGTGGCTCTTCAAAATGACGTAAAAAATTATGTGTAATAAACGGACACTTCGAATAGCCCAGGCTACTTTGGACTGTCTTTAGACTCTGAATAAGCAAACGACAATTCCAACTGCAAGGTCCTAAATTGAAACGAGCGATAATGGTCCCGATTTAAAGAACATCACATGCAAAGCATAACCAGCGACAAGCAAAGAGTGGCAGACATAGTGTGAGGTCACTTATAGGCCACCAGAGACTGTTTCACATCGTTGCAAATTCCATATGATGCATCATTCCACAAAATGGTTTGTTTTCTCTATCGTCAAGTTATTCAATAGGCTAAGCATATAGCCTTGACTCAAAACAGCTGTTAGGATTATGTCATTTTGATTTGTAAAAAATGTCACATGCAGCCATGCTTAAATTATGCTCACTTCACATTTATTATATTATTATATTATCTGTAGGCCTATTCATTATTGAATGCTTACCTGGAATTATGTTTTCCCCTATCATCCTATTTGTAAAGCAGGCCTACCTGCAGGCATGTAATTGGGCTACAGGAATAGCATGTTTGAACGGGCACTGCACTAGTTCAATTAATTGACATGAGATGATATCTGAAGTGCATTATGGAAAACAAATTATTTATTTGCATCGAGTAATGAGACAAAATTCTTGGGAGTTTATAATGTATCTGTATACTTAATCTATTTAACTCTGCTATTTAACTCTGTATACTTAATATTCTTAATCTATTTAACTCTGCTATTTAACTCTGTATACTTAATATTCTTAATCTATTTAACTCTGCATATATGAGGCTGAGCCCAGTTCTGCTGTGATTCTGTCCCATTTGAATCCCTTCTGATCTCTCCGTGTGTCTCCTCACCTGACAGAAATGAGAGGGAAGGCATCCCGGCAAACCTGCTGCAGCTGCTGGACGTGTGTGTGGAAATCCCGCAGCGGGGTATCACGCGCTCGCTCAACGTGCACGTGAGCGCCGCCCTGCTGGTCTGGGAATACACGCGCCAGCACATCCCCCCCAGCAACTGACCCTGGACCCCAGCGACCCTGCTTTACCACCACCCCCCCCCACACGCACCTTACACAGCCTGTCCCACCACAAAGACTTTCACAACTGATGACCACAGCCATACCTTGTGCTTTGATCATGCACATGCTTTGATCCAGTCAGTGCTGGGTCTAGGCTGCGTTATGTGTTGGTATTGGTTTAAAATTGAAAGAGAAAAGATAAATCCACACCACACTGGAAGAGGTGGCCGGACCCCTGCTCTACTGACCCTCTCTATCCATCCACAAGGGTCACCATAGATCCTCTGTGAAACATCCCCCCCAGATCTCCACCTTCAACAAAGAACCTTGACAGACTGACTCATGATTGGATTTGCAATGCTGGTTTGGAATCCAGTTGGACTCAAACTGTTTTTAAAAGGACTGATGTGTTGTATTTTACATAAATAAACATTTATATAAATGAAAATGTTTCATTAATTTTATACTGCCTGTTATACAACCCCATCACAGAAAAGTTGTGATGTTATATAAAATGCAAATAAAAACACAATGTGACGGCCCCAGCTGTGGCGCAACTGGCTGGGGCACCTGCACCGTACGCCGGCGACCCGGGTTCGATTCCCGCCCCGTGGTCCTTTCCGGATCCCACCCCGACTCTCTCTCCCACTCACTTCCTGTCGTTCTCCACTGTCCTGTCTGATTACAGGCATAAAAAGACCAAAAATATACTTTAAAAAAACACAATGTGACAATATGGAAATCTCGTAAACACATATATAGCTGTAAAAAGGACACAGAGAACATATCAACATAACAGATCTGAAAAACAATATTGGATGGCACTGCATTAAAACCAGACCTGTTTCTTAGAGAAAATCAGTGTATGGGCTCAGCAAAACTTCCAATAAAACTTCTGACTATCCAACTTGTTAAAATGCTCAGTTCAAAACCCAGCATTTATGACGTTGTGGAAGTACATTAGTGCCTACGGCATGGGCACCTTGCACATCTGGGAGGGCACAATTAATTCAAAATGATGTACAGAGGTTTTGCAACTTATACTGCCATCCAGACAGTGTCTTTTTCAAAAAAGACCTTGAATATTTCAGGAAAACAAATGGCAAAACTATTTTGGCACATATTTAAACAGTATGTCTTCATAGAGGAAGAGTTCAGGTGCTAAAATGGACTGTCTGCAGTCCTGACCTGTCAAATTGAGTGCATAATGGAATAAAAAACATCCCAGACTGTTGAGAGCTGAAATCCTGGATGGGGCAGGAATGGAACATTTAATTCTCAAAACTCTATCAACAGGTCTCCTCAGTTCCTAAACATTTACAGAATGTTCTTAAATAAAGAGGTGAAGCAGCACAGTGGTAAACATGCCCCTGTGCCAACTTTTTTTGAAACATGTTGCTGGCATCAAATTGAAAATGAACAGCTAAATATAGGTTTATGATATTTGTAGATTATCACATTCTATTTTTATTTGCATTTTACACAATGTAACAATGTTTCTGTGTTGGGGTTGTAGATTTTCTGTTAGTCAGCTGTCAGTATAATTTCGTTACTGAAATATATTTATACATAATACATTTTGAATGGCCACCTTCAATTCAACTATACAGCTCTATTCATTTATTCACTCAAAATAAAATGCATGTAACCATGAGTGATGTGAGAATTTCACTTCTGAAGACTGGTTAGCTCACTTTAACTCAAGCTTGTGGACTCTTTCCATTGTCATGAAGTTATGGACCCTTATTTGGATACTGATCAAACATAATGAGCAGACAGATTCCTTAAGTGTGGTGAGAAAGTGAAATGACAGTTCAACAGAGGACTCTCTGGTCTCACAACAAAGGACTTGTGTTGTATTTCGTGACCGCAACCAAACAAAGAGCCTCACACAACTGGAGACATAGGCCACACCTCCTGTTTCAAGGGAATAAACTCAGTTGGTTCCAGCATTGGCTGAATCTCAGGCACAGAGTTGACCTAAAGAGGGCTGCTGCATAGAACATGGGAATGTTCCAAATGACAAGGAAATTCTACTGAATCGGATGACTTGTTTGTGAGCCATTTACAAAGTCACGACTGTGTCTGACCACCAGAGTTTTTTGGAAAGTGAGTGGGCAGCCAGAAGAGCGTTAGGTGTTATTTGCCATATTGGACTAACACAAGTGTGCTGAATTGAAGTCATGGACTACAGCCTTGGTGCCTGTGGTGCTAGGGGCACTGAGAGCATTCAATTAAGTATAAAAAAACAAATGAAGGTTCATAGCACAATAACTTACTGTATAGGATTAAGTGATCCATTTACAGTGTAAATATTGACTAGTAAAAGAACAAACCCAAACACCTAAGTTTTTAACTCAAGGTGGTTTTGTCCTGAAATAAAAAAAAATGGCTTATACATACAAATGTGTTTTAATTAGCCCAAATGTTTTCACAGGGAAATTAATCCATAATTCTAAGACATTATGCAGGAAGACATTCCACTTCAGTCTGTACATGTGTCTGAGATGAAGGTTGGTTCTTCATAATTCATTTTGTTTCTTCCGTCTGATGGAGATCCAACAGGGTCATCCCTGACATGAACATTAACATATAAACCGCTCAAAATGTGAAACACAGACATAGCACAAATAACTGGTAGCTTGAGAAATAATACAGTAAAACTATGGGGGGGGGACGCTACTTAAATATCTTTATAAAACTACATCTTAATGTTAATAATTAATATTTCATACTGATATTGATGAATAATCTTCCTTTAATCTAAAAAAAAAAAAACCCAGCTCATTTCTAAATGTTATGTTTCTAAATGTGGATCATCCTGAAGTCATGTCATAATGGTGTGTAACTGGCATACCTTTTCCCTTCAATATCCTCAATGGTTTCTGGAAGACACTTGCCCCTTGTCTCCGGAAGAAAACTGGCCACTAGGCTGGTTAAAATAGTAATTGAGCACAGGACGACTTGGGCGAGGTTTGTCCAAACTTCCTCTAAGAGCAGGATCAGAGGAGCTGAAGCCACACCTACCCGTGCCATAAAGGAGTTGTACCCTATTCCATTTTGCCTGTCAAATAAGGCAGTAGACAAAGGCAGTCAACACAGTGATAGCTAAATCTCAGAAAGGTTGGCCTGTATGGAAATTTGGATAGCATTAAAAGGGACACCAGGCAAGCCTGATGCTTTTTCTCTACGAAACTCCCCCTAGCGTCTGTACATGTCGATACGTGTGCGAGCCCTCGCTCGGTCTGAAGCTCTTTTCCTTTAATTTGCATCTTCCGTCAAGGGTTTTAGCTGCTTCTTCGCCGGCTCTGCCATTATACACACGTTTGCAACAATCACTAGCGTTTCGTTAGCCTGCCTCTGTGCTGTGGATGCAGGATGTAAACTGATTCTGCTTCTCGAGATGTCTGAGACTTTGAGAGACTGAAGGTCGGCAGGTACAATACACAGAACTTGCAAGTGGGATATTCTTCATTCCTATCTTATAAGGGCGGGCAAGAGAGACTTCATTCGCCCTGTAATGAATAATTTGCATTTAAATTCAGGCTCCTATAGGTTTTTGCCTATAAATCGATATTTCAGACCAGGAAGAGAGTGGTATTTAGTGGGTTTAGAAGTTAAATTATTTGATTAGCGTATACTATGTGTGGAGAGCATCCCCTCACCATCTTTATCTCATTTTTGACATAGGTGGCATTTAGAGGCTTTTGCATCTGAACCCTTCATATACCGACTTACGAAGATGATTAATTAACACGAAAACGTTGCCTGGTGTCCCTTTAAGTAAAGATGAACAGGTCAGGTACACACTCATTCACCTGATTACTGTGGGATAGAGCTCTGAGCTGTGCAGAACCACTGTGCAAAAAGACACAGCAGAAAAACCTTTAGCCAGAACTGCGACTATAGTTCGAACCACTCTGCGATCTGCCATAGAGAGGAAGATGGTCAGTTTTTGATATCACAAAATGTATGAAAGAAACAAGAGAATAGTATGAAAGACTTCTCAGTTTTGAATTTTCGCAGATACTGCACTTTGCCTTTACAGGGCAGGGCTGATCCAATAACTTACAGGTGGGCATTAGACAATTGACATCATGAAGAGTAAAAATTACAATATTTTACCTTTGGATATAAATATGTTGATGCCTAGACAGACACCTGTAATTAGGAGAGAACCAGCTTCAGTCTTGCGACGGCCAAACTTTTCCAGCAGGTAGTACGCTGAGAGTTTGGCAGGAAGTTCAGTAACAGCATATATGAACTGGGTGAGGTAAAAATCTACTCCAAATCCTGTGATATTAAAACCGATCCCATAGGATGTTGCTGCCACTCCAAACCTGAGATTGAAGAAGAGTAATGTCATATGGCATGTTAGATACAATATTCCAAAGATCATTCCGTACGCTGTACTTACTTTCAGGACTAACTGATAAAACAGTTTCCAAATTAGGGACATACATTTTATTATTTTGGGCCATAGTGTTCTCATAGAACTGCTTTCTGCCCAGAAGGGCCACATAATTCATAGTATTCAAAGGCAGAGTTAGACCCAGCACACATCACTGTCCTCCCGGTATACAGTGCCGAAAGGTTCTTAGTGTTGGTAAACTGGTGAGGTAGTTCTTTATTTGACACACACACACACACACACACACACACACACACACACACACACACACAGTGAGCAGTGAAATTCAACATCTGCATTTGACCTATCAGTACCAGGAGCAGTGACCACACACATTCCGAGCAGGGGCAATGGGCAGCTACAGAACCACGCCCAGAGAGCAGCTGGGGGTTTGGTGGCACTTCAGACGTGGATGTGCAGGTAAGCATCACATATTCCCTCCCCACGCCGAATTTTTCCTCCTGATCCTGAGGAACCTTTTAAACATAAGGCCATGGCTGCCCCCTCATGCAGTTTACAGACCCTTTCAACAGCATAAACTAACATGTGCGTATCCAAGGCTTTTCGGTGGCACAGAAAACAACATTGAGGTAATGGTAACTTGGGGACAAAAAAACAACAAAAAAATGTTTTAGTCGGCACTTTGTAGAGCATTAAACTAAATTTCAAATCTTTTTCATTTCAAAGTACCTGTGTTGGTTTTGAACAAATTTAAGAGTGTGTCCATGAGAGGACCAGGCGGGGGTGACACATGCTACGTCACCTATTTTGATGAAACTTGGGACAGTTTGAAGGGTCCACCTAAAAACTCAAAAAGCCAAAATAGTACAACATTTGAAACAACCCAGGGGGAGTTAGGACCGCCTCCTTGTTTTAGGGCAACACACTCTTAACAGTAAACTCTCTGGAAACAGATTGAAAGGGTCTATATGCAGATCATGCAGACAAGATACTATCTACATGGCCAGCATTCTTCACATTCTTTGAAAGTAAGTCCCTGTTTTCAGTGAAGTCCTGCGCATATTATCCCATACCATGTCATGCCTGTTAACATTGCCAGTTTTCTCATCTTGGGAGTCCTAACTAGATCCAAATACGAGTACTTCCTACTTCCTTTCTCTTTCACCACGATGAAGGCGAGATTCTAAAAAGATACACATTAAGTGAGAAAACGTTAGAAATGGAATATGGCCGAAACGCTGATTTGTGATCAGAAAGGCAGTCCTACTAACCTCTGCTTTGGTTGATGAGGTAACCTCTCTCTGGTTCATCTTGGCACTTTTCTGAAGGTAAAACTGGGCCTTCTTCAGCTGCCCACTGGCAATTAACCACCTTGCTGATTCTGGGAACCACCTACCAAAATGGACATTACTGAATCTACTTGTCTTGCTAGGCTTATAAGAAATTACAAAAACATTGAAATAGTGGTTACTTCTTTAGTGTACCGGTAGTTGTTTTTAAAATTGGTGTTATATCCATTGGAATATACTGATTCTTTGCTACTGAAATGATTTTATATGTACAGTAGGTCACCTCCAAGATATGATGGCTGGAATAAGAGGGAGGGTCACAGCAATGGTAAGCCACCTCCAGTCTCTAAACCCATAAGCAATGAGGGGGAAAAAGACTCCCCCAAATGTCCATGACAGGCTGTCCACCACACCTACTAACTTTCTGCTTCCAACATCCACCCATTCCACATCTGAGAAAGACAATTAGAGAACAACTGACGCAAGACAGCTGGAATAAACTAGAAATGCAATTCCAAGGAATTATCAGTCGTTGAAAATACAAAATATGATGTAAAAAAGTTAAAACAGGCAAAGCAGAGATAGTTACAATTGTGTTTCTAAGGTAGACATGAGACAACAAGTAGACACTTGACGTTGCTATGCTAAATAAAGCTGTTGCTATGATGGTTGCTAGGGTAATCATGTTGGTTGCTAGGGTGGTTGCTAGGTTGACCTTACAGTGGTGGTTGCTAGGTTGTTGCTAGTGTAGATATGGTAGTTGCTACGCTGAGTGGTTGCTATGGCTGGTTGCTGGGGTCATCATGTTGGTTGACAATATTTTAGTGGTTGCTAAGTTGTTGCTAGGGTAATTGAGATGACTGCTAGTGTGTTTATAAGGTACATATGGCAGTTGCTATGTAAAATAAAGCTGTTGCAATGTTGGTTGCTATGATGGTTGCTAAGTTGACATTGTAGCTAGGTTGCTAGGTTGTTGCTAGGGTAAATAAAATGGTTGCTAGGGAACATATTGTGGTTGCTGTGCCAAATAAAGTGGATACTATACTAATTGCTAGGGTAATCATATTAATTGCATTGGTGGTTGCTAAGGGTGTGTTTATAAATTGCCACTGCGAGCGCTCCGAGCACACCTAACCGTTCATAAATTTGGAGCGTGGATGGAATTATCGTGTGTTTATTCAGAGCGTCCAACTCTTGGAGAGCCCAGAGCGTGTCCAAACACATCCTAAGTTGACATGGTTTAATGGATGTTGATTGACAGATAGTTTAATGAATGTTGACAGACAAACAGTTGAATGGATGTGTATAGGTAGATAATTTAATGGATGAATGAATGGTTTGAATCGGATGGATGAGAGACAGTTGGATGGAAGGTGTCTTGTATTCTTGTTGAATAGAGAGAGACATGGAGAAATGGAGCTGTCATGAACAATAAGTTCCGGCTTGCGAAAAAGTTTTTTCTTTAGAAAACCTACATAACAAAGTTTGAACAAAGTTACTAAGTTTAACGGTTCAAGTTTAGCGTGCGGAATAATAATAGATAAGAAGGAAGAACAGAGAACTTACTGAGCACTGAGGAGACAATGATGATGCCTGTGATGCTAAAACCAGTAAGGAATCTTAGCACAGCAAACATTATGTAGGAGGTAGAGAAAGCACTGATTAATGCAAAGCCCATCCCTGACACATACGAGACCAACAGCATTGGCCTGCGCCCATATCTGCAAAAGGAAATGCAATTTGTACGTTTCAAGTTTATCTGTGATGTGACGTCTTTTTTTTAAAAATAACAACACTGTACTAAAGAGGTACCTATCACTGAGAATTCCATAAGTAACAGCTCCAAACATCACTCCTATGAAGAAAATGGTGGCTGTGGCTTTATTCAACCCTTTATTCTCACACACCAAGTCCCACTGAAAGAAAAAAAATCAGCAAGGAATGGTTCAGATCAGCAAGGAATGGTTCAGAGACAAAATTGGCAACAAAAATATTCCTCTATATTTAGGTAACTGCTGTAATCACTGACAAAATATTTAGTAGTTCAAGCATTGCTTTTACCTCGGAGGCCAGGGTGCTTCTGAAAGTGCTGTTGTCAAACACCCATCCATTCTGGCATGGCCCTGCAGGAAGGGTCGTGGCGTTGGAGGAGTTGACCAGCAGGTGAAACTGGGGCTCTGGGAACATCAGACATGAGGAGGGTGTCCCATCTACCCGTGCCGGGATACTGACCGCCAGCCTCTGCTCCGCAGTCAGATTCTCAAAGACGCCTTCTGTATCCAGACCACTGAGGTCACAGTGATGTGATGGGACAGCAGCTATGAAGTTAGTTAACATGAAGTGACAAGGTAAAGTGAAACGGCCCAGAAAGCTCAGACTCAGGATTAACTTCTGGAATCGTCCAAACCCATTGACCTCCACCAGAACATCCTCAAACTTCATCTTGCATTCATCAGTAGTGAACGTCTCCTCAAGACTGGAAGAATGGCAAGTAGAATGCAGAACTTGGCACTCTCACTTGAGGCTGTAAATACCCATCAATGTTCAACAGACTAACCATTTCTTCCAGCCATTACAAGAAGGAATGGCCTACTTTTGTAAGCTTGGTTACTGGTTGTGGATATGACCTAGTTTGGATGACATCGTAGAAAGCTGACATTACAAAATCACACCAGTAAGAGATTACAGAAATTAAGGTAAACAAAAAGGAATCACACTTGTGAAGGACATATTTTGGCTTTCAGGTTGATAATTAATCTAACTGCCAGTATCAGGACACTTATTTGAAATATTGATTCGTTTATCTTTATGAAAATATTGTTTTGTTGATGAGGATGGTTGGGTGTTATTTTCATAGCTGGAAGTAACCAGTTTATACCCATGCATTCTTAGTTATCTGCAGTATTTAGTCATGACACAATTAAAAGATCCCTAGTTTATTGATCAGAAGGTGGCTGAACAAGGGGGAGCCTGTGTAAACGCTGCTTCCTATTCCAGTACTGTTGAGATCTCCCAAGACTGAACAGTGTGAAGCAGTGTCAGGTCACCCTGTCTGCCCAGTAATAGGAACTCTGAGGACAGCAGTCATGCTCATGTTTGGTTAATACATGTGGGTTCTTCATCCATTTTAAAAATGTAAACCAGATGTTCCAAGTCATTCCAAGTGGGGTCACAAGAATTATGGGTATTGTGTGTGTGATTTTACTGATATTTTGCAATTAAAAAAGAAACGTAAAGAAACATTCCTGTGAAATATGGTGCAGTGCAGCTCATAGCCAAAATGTTAAGATTCAAAAAGCCCATTTGTTGTGAAAGAACCAAATGTTGTTATGATTGACTTTTTTTACTACGGACAGTGAAATAACTTCTCATTTTCAGCAGAACTGAAATTTTATTTTTTCGTTTCACTCCAAATATTACAAACTCTCCAAAAAATTACGATGAAAAAAAAAAGCAACAAAACATTTTCCAAGAAAAAAAAAATTCTCCATTTAAAGCTTAAACAGGACACCACTCTGGCCTATTAAAATAACATTATTTTTAAATTAACGAGATCCTAAATGTCTGAAAGTTGAAAGCTGCTTATTTTATTTAACATTATTGCCGAAGAATCTCAGTACAAACACTTCCATTTTCTTGGGCACAGAGGGACCGAGTAAGATCTGGGGTGCTTGGGAGCTCCGGTTGTTGAGCCAACCTGAAAATGTAGAAATTCTTCAGTCTGAAAATCACACAGCTCCACAGCCTTACTAAAATTAATTATTGTTTAGGGTCACATACACTGACAAAGGAGACGCAAAGCAAGAACAAGACGTTTTAAGCTCAGCCAAATGGCGATTAACTGAATAGTACCTTGATTCTTCAATGTCCTCAATGAATTCAGGCAGACGAGCATCACGTGTCTCTGGGAGAAGACATGCGACAATTCCAGCCAGGACAGCAACAGAACAGAACACCACATCTGGGAGGAGCTTCCACACATCCTCCAATAAGATTATCAGAGGCGCAATGGCTACACCCATCCGAGCAATGAAGGAGGTGTATCCAATTCCATTCTGTCTGCAGTGTCCAACAAATCATGAATCATCATGAACATGGGGAGGGGGGGGGGGGGGTTAAAGTTGAGTTAAAACTGAAAATAAACAGTTTAATACATTATCTTACTAGTGTAGCTCATAACGGCCACATCGCATAGTCAACATACAACATACACACCTATACCTTACCTGACTACAGTTGGGTACAGTTCGGTTGTGTACAAGAACATTATGGTGAAGGAAGCTTCAGACAGACCCTTCCCCAGCACAGCCACCACAGTGCGGACAATCCAGAAACCTGCACGATGAACACATTTCAGCCAAAAACCTGGATAGACCTGATGCAATACACAATAATGGCACATCAGGCAGCAAAATTACAACTGCAACCATTACCTGAAGGCACAAACATGTTAATGATCAGGCAGACACCCGTCAGAAGCAGGGTCCACACCTGACCAGGTCTTCGTCCAATTTTATTGAGAAAGTAGTAAACACCGATCTTCCCGGGCATTTCGATGAAGGCATAGATGAACTGGGTGATGTAGATGTTGAGGCCAAAGCCAGTAACATTGAGACTGATTCCATAATAGGTAAAAGCCACACCAAACCTGTGGAGACATGTGTTAAAGAAAATGAGAAAACGATGAAAAATAAACTTCTCTCAAAACTGTTGTGTGAGCTGTGTGTTTGTAATCACAAGCTGGATAAGCATGCCACTATTTAGGTATCTTCATATGAAAAGAACATCACATCAGTGAGTTTTAGTAAAAGGTCTCACCACACTATTCCAGTACAAATGGCTAATTTCCGGATGTTAGGAGTTTTCAGCAAGTCAACGACAGTATACCTCCTGTCCCGCTCCACAGTCACTGCATTGGCCAAAGTCTGAAACCAACAGATTCTCACATTTAAAGTGGGAACATGATTAAAGGAACGGTCTGGTTTACAAAACAACCTAGGGTCTATTTTTGCATGATAACGAAGTGTCATTGGGGATGTTAACAGCGTTAATTTGAGTAGTTTTGAGTAAAACACTATATAGCATTTAACGATAGCCTTGGGGACAAATTTGATAGGTTAATAATGTGTAATCAATACGGGAATTGCTACTTTACGCTGTGGTAGAAAATTATCACTATGGTTTGTAGACATCATGATGACAGAACGAGTTTGAAACTGTAAAGCATGTATTTATATAACCTAAACCATATTCAAGTAATACACTGAAGTTATTCCTTACTAACATACTTTGTATACTACGTCTACCTACGTTTAACTAATACTATTAACATACTGGAGATATTCTACCAGAATTCCCCCTATGTGTGCTCTGTATCCCTATGTCTCTCTGTCGCTTTGTGTCTCACTGTGGATGGGTGAAGCCTGTTTGAAAAAAGCATGCTTGGCCTTGCAGCTGCAGAGATAAAGACGTCATCGGAGGCGGTCTCTACTCAAAACACCTAGTATGAGAGAAAACGAGTGAACGATATGTAACCCATGAACGATGTGTGACCTGTGATCACTGTATAAACCCCTGAACTTTGTATAAACCTCTGAACTTTTGTAACGGTGAAAAGTTCGTACCCTTGGCAGCAATAGTGCTGACTTGCGAAGATAAGACCGAACAACGATCCTTTCATAACGCCACCTGTGGGTTCGAAGTTGCCAAATGTTGTGTCAGCATCTAAAGAGGGGGGTAAAAATGTTGGTGTTCAACAAATGTTCGGGAGTGCGATCAACTCAGGCTTTGCGCTATGTAGTCATTAAATGAATTTTGCATTGAATTCTGCCAGACTTTTGCGCCTTCTTTTTGGGATAAGCTTTTGACTTCAGCACTTATAATGGCGTATTTTTGTTAAGTTGTAGACAAGATATTTGGACTCAATTTCTGGCCCGAGTCTGAATATCTGATACGACAACACCACTGACAAGGCTCTAAATGTCATTACACTTTTCCCGCTACTCTGCCATGTAGGCCGCCATCTTGACGAGTCCCATCAAGATGGCGGTGAATAGATAAAGCACTGAATGCAAAAACAGTCCTTTAAATAGCCTTTCTGTATGCTGTATGCTACAATTTTGGTTTGTCTACAAGGACCCTCCCCACTGTAACACAGAAGTGTAATGATATTCTAAGCCTAGTCAGTGGCTCAAAGTAGCAATTTACTCTGACATATCAAAATGGTCCCCAAGGCTATTGCTATATGCCATTTCCTTGCAAATGCCTATTGGGTCATTCCACGTCAGTTCAACCAGGGCCCACGCACTTAGGTCTCAAAAAATTCTGAAAAAATTACCAGGTGTACCTATGTTACCCAGGAGACACACTGTAAAATTACTCTTATGTAAGATCAATACTTTCCAAGATACAGCCAGTTTTACAGGGGGAGGGGGGTGTTGATTTTGTCCAGCCTCTTTTTTTTTGTCAAAGTTCACAAGCCCACAGCGCAGGAACTAAAACCATGTAGGAGGCTCAAATTTTGCATGGTGGTACATAAATAAGAATAGTATGTAGCAAAATAGTCACGTTTGGTCTGGATAATCCTGCATGGTCATAGCTGTCCCTCAAAGTTGATACAAATTTTATTGGAGTTTTTGGCTGGGCTCTGTTTAAGCCTTTAGAAGACATATTTGTACTCAACATAGGCTCTTGATTTATTTTCCTTACTGAGATAAGTAGAAACACTCTCACAAAAAGCAATGAACAGAAAATAAATTCCTTCAGGGTCTGAACAGCAGACCTTACAAGTCTGAAAAATCATTTTGGTTATCATTTTCAGAGCACCCAAACACCTTGTGGGAATATACAAAGATTTTTTAAATACGTTTTTCCTTATTCTCCATGATCCCTTCTTTTTGAAAACACCAATTTGACTTGTCTTATGCAAATCTTTCTTTTTTATTTTCCACCCTGAACATGGGCAAAATGCCCCATTGACATCAATATGTTTTATGGGCCCTGGTTGAATTGATGTGGAATGACCCTATTCCAGTCTTATTCAAAACTACACTACATTATTTTGGTCACCAACAAAAATTTACATTCATCATCATTTAAAAATAGACCCTAGATTGTTAGCTACAGTGTTTTAGACTCACGTTTTATCTATGTGAAATGACCAGCTGATCTAGCTAATAACAGGCATATGCCAAAAACAGAACTAATGCTAATGAAAATGAATCATAGTAGATTTACACACTTAAAACTAAATTCAATTGGAACCTGATCTTTCAGAGCCAACTGACGAGATTAAAATACATACACAGAACTGTGTATATTGGCATTCATGCTTCAGTGAGGCAACTGATTCCAATACATGACTGATGGTTTATCCATGACAATCCACAACTGTAGCAAAAGAGAGCATGTAAATTACATAAAAATAAATAAATGAATGAACAGTGGCCAATAATAAACTAGAAAAAAGTGACTGTTTAAGTCTTGTGTTTAGTGCATTTATACAACTACATTAATTATTGCACTGTACACTTTTTGCACTACTTCCATGTACTCATGCACTTACCATAACATCTCGCTGCATTACTTCCACTTGTGCATACTAGTACTACAACACTGTCAGTTCCCTGCAAAAATCAGGTGGATACACCATCATCTCACAATTATAGCTATATACACACACACACACACACACACACACACACACACGTGTATGAAAGTATCTCTATTTATCGTTCATGGAACATGATGCTAGAAGCATTCAGTCTTTTATGCTTAAAGTAAATGTTTCACTGCAGGGGGAGTATTACGAGAGCCCATCACTGCAGGGGGAGTATTACGAGAGCCCATCACTGCAGACGGTCAGGTCTGACAGTAGGGCTAACAATTATGAAAAGGTACAAATATGGGATATAAAGGTGGGGAAATGAAATGGGGAAAACAGCAGAGGAAAAAAAAAAAGCTACGGGGGGGGGAGGGTTGGTGTAGGAAAAAAAACAGGGTTGACAGGTATGTTTTATACCCACCCATCCATCCAACTGTACAGCTGTAAAAACAGGAATAACAATAACAACTTTTCAGAGCAACAATCTGAGTGGTGTAGAGGAAAGCTTTGACTATGGCTGTGGAACCATCATTTAGAAAGACATTATACCTATTTAATTTACAAGATGTACGCTTAAGGCATCTATGGATAGAGCCGGGTAACCACAAGTATGTAACTACACAAATCACAGCTAGAGTCCAAAACAAAGGGCGTTCTCCTCTGTATTACTGTGATCACAGAGAGAACGTCAAAGAATGAAGAGAGATCAAGGGAATTTGTCAAACTGCAGTCAGCTGAATACACAGGTCCAGACTCTGAGTGTGCATCTCACACAGGTGTATCCTGCCGTCACTGCTCTCGTACATCCAAATATTTACACATATAAACCCTGCACCATAATACCACCAACTTGCACTCACCACTAGGGGGCGGTGTATATATGATGAGTCAACACAAACTTTACATCATGATGTGCAAAAAGTTTGCAGAATTAACTCAGACAGGAAGACCAACTGGGCAAAGAGTGCCATATTGTGAAATCTCTTAAGCAATAATACAACAGGCTCTACATTATTACTACCTGGGCCTGTAATCTCAAGGTGTCATTGGATAATCTCTGGTTAACCACAATATGTACTGTCCACCAATGTCCTGTAATCTACCTCTGGTGTGAAGTCAGCTTTGCATTTGTTCATCTCGGCACATCTCTGCAGATACACATGAGCCTGTTCTGCTTTCCCACGAGTTATCAGCCAGCGGGACGATTCTGGCAGCCACCTTTTGACAAAAAGCATTGGGACCAAATTAGTGGACAAAAGCAATTAATTAATAACATCAATAATAATTTTGATTATTCTTTAAACCTAGCAATACTACTGAACCTACCACCACAGAACTACGGACAAAAGGAGAGGGGATGTAACTGCGATGATTAGCCAGCGCCAATCATTAACCAGCCACGCCACCCCAGCAAGCATCAGGTTCCCTATGGTCCAGTCCAGGCTCACTATGATGCCAGCAAACGTCCTGTGCTCAACGTCGAACCACTCCACACCTACCGGCAAACAAATGACACTTTAAAGGAGACGCAATCATGCCGTGACCACTGGTTATCCAGATGGGATGACAGAGTGCTCTAGGTCCTGTACTCACTGAGCACGATGGAGATGATGCTGATCCCAGTGATGGTGAAACCAGTGAGGAAGCGCATGATCATAAACATCACATAGGAGGTGGAGAGTGCACTAACCACCGAGAAGAGCATAGTCAAGAGGTAGGACACCATCAACAAAGGCCTCCGGCCAAACCTGTGACCAGACAAAGGGGCACACACACATACATTCATACACAATCAGAATATATATGAGAATGGAGTTGAAATGCTAATTGAGGATGATGGTTAATATGTGTGTATAAGAACATGAGGGTCAGTATAAGCAACCTGTCACTAAGGAGACCAAAGACTGGAGCTCCCATCATGATGCCAATGAAAAAGATGGTGGCTGTGGCTTTGTTCATCCCCTTGTTTGAGCATACCAAATCCCACTGAGAGATTGAAAGCAAATAACATCAATGTAAAAGAGACAAAAAAAACTGAGAAAGAAAGAAAAGATTGAATAGAAATGAAGATAGTATGAGGCTGTTGTGGGCTATTGTACCTCTGTGGCCAGGGTGCTTTTGAATGTGCTGTTGTCATAAACCCATCCTTTGCATGGTTCCGTGGTAGGGTTGGTGGTGTTGGAGTTATTGAAGAGTAGGTGGTACTGGGGCTTTGAGTACATGAGACAGGACGATGGTGCCCCATCCTCCTCTACTGGAAAACTAACATTCCACCTCTGGTCAAGAGTCAGGTTCTTAAAGACAAGATCTTCTGCAAGCCAGCTATCAGTATCACAATGGTGAGACGGCACAGCCGCTATGAAAATATTCAACAGGAAATGAGCAGGCAGGGTGATGCGTGATACCGACTGGATAAGAACGATCATGAGCTGGAACTTTCCAAACCCATTGATCTCTGAGAGAATGCTCTCGAACTTCATGGTGTTAGCTTGGTGATAGACAATGTGCTGTACTGGTCACCGAAGAGTCGTTGACATGACCTCTGCACAAACTCTTGTTGATCAACAGCTTCTTCCCTTTTTAAGTACCTGATGGGCAAAGAGTGAGATGGGAATATGAATATATATAATTCTATCTGAAAGAACCATCATGTTGTTCCTGAGTGTTCTAAATACTTAATAGTACAAGATATGACTTACTTATTGTATAGTGTGGACAATGGCATGAACAGAATATTCCTACCAAAATCTTATGATAGTGAGCTACATAGACAAAGTTATAAGACATGAGTTTTCATTATCGTGAACTAAAGATCTCAAAAACATTACTGTATCATTTCCACCAACTGTTCAACAGCTGAAACGGGTAACATTTTAAATCAGTGCTCGAATTATGTGGGAGCCAGAGGGAGCCGAGCTCCCATAGAGTGAGGACTGGCTCCCATGAAAGCAACAAAGTCAAAAACCTGAGGGGGTCTCATATCTGAAGGTGTCTGGCATTGCAATTTAATCTTAAACAACCGCTCATTATCCATAACTGTGCGATCTCTTACCATTAAAGACGTGAAATTAAAATATAGGCTACTATGGGACGTAGACCTACCCTACGCTCTTGAACGCAGCATGACTTCACCACCACACCACTAGACTATATGAGCAAACCGTATACGATCGTTTTGACAGCACTCGCAAATCTGAAGTAGTCACCCTGCTTTGATGCGAGTGTTTTGTCTATTTACATAGGCGTTCATTGGGCTAGCCTACATGGTTTGCTGAAAAGTCCTGTTTGCTGTTGAACTTGCGCTTCACCTCTTTTATGTTGATTGACAAAGCCATAAATTATGGCCCATAATGCAGCCTACAAGTGTTGTCTGATGATCTGTAGCTATCCTCTGCCATTCAGAGCTCCAGAAAGTTCCCAGGTATTTTGAAACACCTGTTAGCAATCTCTGATGTCGGAATATTAAATGGCTACCCGACAACATCTCAGTGCAAACTCCAAAATTGTTCGTCTATTAATTTTCCACAGTTCAACACATTAGCCTAATAATAGAACATAATTGGCTGCAATGGCTTTTATTTTATAAACACAATGGCAGTGTTTATACCGGATCTGTGTTTGCATATTTAATACGTTTCAACACTGCATTTCGGTCGTTGCTTTTACCTTACCATTACCTTACGCATGCCAGTTATGTATCCACCAGCTGCCTGCCTGCAGCCTACTTCCAAAACTCCAAAGATTTGGTTCCGAGGGCACAAGTTCTGTGTATCAACAACACTCAATAACAGTTTATGTGATGTGTTAATCAATTAAATTCCCAATGGAGTAGGCTAGGCCATTCAACTAGCCCGCTTGCTTATGACGAGACTCTTCCTTATTTGGGTTTTGGGTTGCCAGGTTTTAGCCTATGACAAAACGGTTGAAATTGAAACTAAGTGATCGTGTATGTGTAAGGTGTATTTCATACACAATCTGGCAACCTGAATGGATCAATGATTTTAAAATTAAGTTTGATGGCCATGCAAATTACGGGAGTTTTCCGGGAGAAATAACAAAACGGGAGGGTGCTGGGAGATGACCTTATAATACGGGAGAAACCCGGGAAAAACGGGAGTGTTGACAGGTATGCCTTAAAGACAAAAAGACAATTCGAGCCCTGTTCAGGGTTCGTACACCTATTCCAAGATCAAATTCAAGCACTTTTCAAGCACTTTCAAGGTCAATTTTCTAGCTTTTCCAGCACTTTACAGCGGTGGCAAATGACATTATACAAATATACCAACTCAAAATGATTATCACTTTTTATCATTTAAAGATTTAACAGTTTTTAACGGTTTTAACAGACAAAATTGTGTTTCTTAATAGCAGGAAAAGCAATTAAAGTAAAACTTAAAAATGTGTCACCTGTCTGGAAGTAGACTTTGCTTGCTATCTAACTGGCTGAGTCAATATACCAAACAAATAAAAAATAAGAAAAGAAAAGAAAATCACCCAACAAATAACTATTCTTTGCTGAATATGTGAACTCAAACTAATGTTAAGGCTGCTCTTTCATGACAGTCAAGACTGATTATGTCTCTTTCTTGCCTACAACGGCATGCAGACAGGCCTACATTTGTTATCATGAGCTACCAACCAGTTGGCTAGCAATGCGGAGATGTGACGTTGGGTGACGTAAAGATGACTGAGTTGTCATATAATTGGATAAATTTAACTTCTTGCCAAAAGGCACGATATGCACATATGCATGGTGTTTTAATGCCTTTCCACTTGTAGGGCCTATAAGCATTAAACCACAAAACTGAGCTGAAGTTTGACGTGACCAAGCCAGGATTCAAATACCGAGGTCATGGGTGTTGATAGAAATGTTGCCCCCCGCGAAATACTATGGGGGTCCGGGGGCATGCCCCCAAGGAAGAACATTTTTAAAAATAACCCCTTAAATGATGACTTATGGTGAATATTGCGGAAACTAATAGATACATTTACATAAATATAATTTATACATTATAGCATAAATCACACTTAGAAATACAGCCTATTAGGCATATGGTACATTTATAAAAGAGCAGAGCAAGTAGCCTATATATGCCTATGAAAGACTTAACCATAGAGGGCTGTAATGTAAAGGCTATCGATCATTTTGCCGTATGACGTAGAAACATTTGTTCAGTTTATAACATGTTTTGTTTATAACTTAAACCAACACACTTTTCCACAATATTCTACTTTTTTAGATGCACCTGTATATTTCAAGAGCATTTTCTCCAATTGGTTTTGAGGATATTTATACTGATCTCTGCTCCATCTTTATCAAAGAATGCTCTGCTTCTCCTCATCAGAGTAGTGAATGTTGCATTTATAAATTGCAGGGTCATAGGCTGCGGAGCTTGTACCTTCTGACACAGTGAGTGTCACATCTTGTCTCTCACTCACTTGTGAGGGCCCTTTGCCTATTATTTCCCTCCCTTCTCCTACCTCTTTCTCCTCATTTCCATCTTTCTGCCTGATTTCCCTTCTCCTGTGTAAATAACTGACCGATAATCAATATCATGCTTAGATAATATCCATATAAATATCTACTATTATCTACTATCTAGGCTACTATCAGTGCAGGTTAGCTAGCTGCAACTCCACTGAATTTCAGCATAACATTTTGAGTAGGCCTTGAAGTCAGCCTTTGTTCAGGTCTGACGATTATTTATTTTGGACAATGGATTTGTGGGTATTGAAGTTTATTTGAGCTGCGTGAGACACTGTGTTGCGTCGTTAGTTAGGACATAGCTCCGCGATAGCAGTCAACTCTACAACTACGTGTTGCGTGACGCTGCGTTGACGCAAGGATAATTGTCTTGTCGGCTATTTTCAGTTAATGAATAAAACGAAATTTGAAGAAAGAAAGGTGACCTCTATGGTAGATACGGCCATAGACATGACTGGTGCGGTTTTGCATTCACATGCCATAAAGTTTCGTCTCCCTCTTCAACCTAACTTTTTCCTTGTCTTCCAATGATTGGAGCTAAGTATTATTATTGAAGCCTATTCAATAATATGTTAGCTTTAATGGCGACCTAGCTAGCAATGCATCTGTAAGACCCTAGGCCTACATGATTTCTGTTCAGCAGTCCGAAATAGCCGTTTTCTAACCAACGCTCATTGAAACGGCAACCTCACTTCATGTTGATGGTCATCTCCGACTGTGTGCAGGGGGGCGTGGTCACGCATGAAAACAGACTGGCAGATCAGTCACATAGCCTACGCAGATCGGCGCGCAACCGAGGACCATGGCGGAGAAGTTTTAATTTTAAACTCTCCGACGTTCTGCATCTAATAAGCTAACTATACCGTCAGATAGCTATTTGTGTCAAAAGAAATACACTTACAATTTTAAGCATTTTCAAGCACTTTATCCGAAATGCAAGCACTTTTCAAACCTTGAAAACGCAACATTAAAATTCAAGCATTTTCAAGGATTTCAAGCACCCGTACGAACCCTGCCTGTTTCAAATCACAGCAATGCTGAAAACTAGTCACCCCAGAAAACGTTGGTCGGGCGGATGTAGGTAAATTATCTTGATAACATTGCAGAAAGCAGGCGAAGCTGGTCTAAGTCACTAAAAAGCAGCGTCCTGGTAACATGTGCAGATTTGCGTGTGACAGGCTATACTTTGGCTAAAATGTGATTTCCACCCTCTCTTCCTTTGTATCAAACGCCCATGCACAGCAGAGGGTGCAGTCGCCATCGTTGGTCAGATACAAAATACTCCATCTAGCCTACAACACAATACATTAAAGTGCCATTTGAATTTATGCAAACGATACCCTAAATGACCCTTCTATGTCGTAAAACAGCCGATAGCATTTAACAGTCAATTTGATGACTTCTCTGCTGCTCAGCTCACTCTTGATAAAAAAGTAGCGCAAGTTATTTCCACACAAGGTACTACCACGCATCTCTCCACCATCATCATTGTTTATGTTTAATTGGCATAATGTTATGCTGCCAAAGTCAGCCCAGTCTTCTTAAAATTGGCTATTCGTTTTATGTGTGTTTTACCTGAGTGGAAGCCTAGAACCTATGTTCAAAGTAGGCTACACCACCGAAACGTTCGTTGATTGTCACTATGAAGACCGGAGATTATATCGGCGGATTTGGACATTAAGATGATTTAACCCTATCCATAGAGTAAGCCTAGCCTATGTTAGCGTCACAAAATGAGACTTGAACTATAAACAACTCTATAATTCACTCAGAAGTCAATAGACAGACGCTGTGTGAACCTGTGTGAGGTGAACACGAAACACTATGCGAAGAACATATTTAAACCTAGCCACTCCGTGATATGGATATAATGTCACGTAGGCCCATCATTAAATTAGCGATTAGGCCTAGTGATTAGTCGGGTCTACGTCTAGATGTGTAACGCATATTTTTACGAGTTGGGTGAGGCGGATTGGATCTCCAAAACGAGTTTGGGTCCAGATGTCACTGACTGATGGCTACATTTCTTTGTCATGACCAGAAACAACACCAACAACTGTATAATGGTTTACTGTTTTTGCGCTAGTGTTAAGGACAGTGCTCCATCTTTACCTTATAACGGAGAGGAAGCACGGTCTGAACTGCGCAGAATCGCTGCCTAAAAAGACCCAATCTTTTTCATCCACAGGTCTAACAATGAGGAAGCGAGAAGGGCAACTGAAAATGTACGTTCACTGACACTAAACCATAGCCAGATCGTATATGACAGCACCATCTGTATAAATTAATGTAAATCACTAAAATGTGCGCTAACAGTCTTACCTCTAGATGTGTTCTCGTGCCGACACAAGATCCTGCTTCAGCCCTACAGGATCAGTTATCCCCAGTAGGTAGTTCACAGAGTTTGGAAGGTAGTTCAACGGCAGCATGTGTGGGGTCGATATTCACCCCAGGTCCTGTAATATAACTGATCCTATAGGCTGCCAGAGCCCCTCCAAATCTAAAACTGAGACAAGAAAAACGTTTAGAGGCAAATTCTATAACGTTACGCATACACTCTTTACCCCTATAAAAAGGTAGCGCTGAGTAACGGACCACGTTCACGTTACAGCATTAGGATTCTGCTCTAGCACGAAGGCATATATGGAGGTCAACTTCAGATAATGCTACTCATAACTCATCCAGTCGTGATTGCCAGCCATTGTCAAGTAAAGTAAGGTTTATTGTAGCCTAAATGCATGATACTGAACAAAATGGCAGCATCATGAGGCCAATCTGCCTAAATTATTCAAATGATAAAAAACAGAACGATACCACACACACACCAAAGAGTTTTTCCAGGCACAAAACGTAATAAGGGTAGCATGCGTGGCCTTCTTAAGCGCGTAACGTTAGGCTAACCTTAAACAGAATAATGCCGGTTTTTCACGCTTATAACGTAAGGATGCTCTTAGCATCTACCGTTAGCAGTACACGTTGCTTCCTCGTCGGTCTGATGTCCCTTTTCAAGGAAATACGTTTTTCGAGATGCTCAAGCAAGTTTCACACACCTAATGATACGCTCGCTACATTTGGAAAAAGTGTTAATCAAGTATTCACTCATACGTTCGTCTAATCTACTTACGTGGGAAAAAGAGGAAAGCCTGCCTTCTGTTCGGAGACATAGGCGCTCACTGTTTCCTTCACACAGCCCTGTCGCACTCGCAGAAAGAAGTGTGTGTGTAAGAACCAACTCGCGCTCGTAATTGTTTGATGGTTGAGGTCAGATCCCGGATGCACGCAGTTTCAACAAAAGAATGTTTAGACAGTAGTCTAATTAAGTCTGAAAGAACCCATGGATGGACAGTGTTGTCGTGCCAAGATAATTATTTAGATTTTAACAAATATCGTGCACTGGTATCAGGTCCATTCTTATTTTTGCAGTGTCTAATTTCGAAAATGCAGACATACTGTAGGCTATAGCCACTGGACTACTGTTTGAAGGTCCTTTGAACTACTGCCCTGCCATGGTGAAATGATGAATTACAACACTTTTTAAAATAGAGACATTCCATGTAAAGCGGTAGCCTACCATGACCCGTAAATTAATATTTTTCATAAACCTCCCCACTTCCAAGTTACTGCAGTCCAAAGTTTTACAGTTTGTAGCCTAGCTGCAATTCCTTTTCTGCCATTGAAAACCTGCCACCAAACTCAAAAGTCAAAATGTTGACCGTTGACCTTTCGAGACTTTCAATGAAAACAATCAAAAAATGGTCAGAATGATAAATGGAGGTTTCAGGAACCATATGAAACTCCTCAGAATGGGACATGCATGGGATTAGCTCATATTCACTGACCGCACTGTGAGTGGTCACTGATGTGAACCACAAGTGTCTTAAAGCAATATGAAGGACATGGGCCAGGTGGGTGAAGAAGATTTAAAGAATATTTGAGGTTCTGGGTGCAATTTAGGTTACCTGCATAGGTCCACCATGCTCAATTGTAGGCCTACTGCAAAGCCATCTAACCCTCAAAGAAATTGAATGAAGGTGAAAAGATCTTCAAAATGACACCAATTACCTGCCAAGATAACCAGGGTAACCAAAGTTAGACAATGTAAGGTTTGGGGTGATAGCTACAAATGGGAACACTTTGGACTAAATAAAGCTATGACACTCAGATGTAGGCTATGATGAAAACCTCCCAAAAGAAAATTGTCTTATAATGTCATCCTTTTCAATATACCAACTGTTAAGTCTGAATTTGGTGAGACAGCCTTCAGATATAATGCTCCTTCATCCTAGCCTAGAAATCTAGACGCGCCCCTAGCGGCAGCGAATTACATTTGCTGCCAGGGCTACCTTCATCCTGGAATGCACTTAAAAAACTACTCTCTGATTTTAAATTCTGTATTGAAAATGTTGTAAATTATCACTGTGAATGCTTTTAGACTGCCTTTTTATATATTTCCCCATTTTATTCATAATGTTAACATACTATTTGTGCTGTGTATTTGTATTGTGTTTTATGTTGGAATCAGTGATATTTTGTTGTTTTAACAATGAGGTCCTTTGATATGGTATGGGCAAATTTGAAACTTGGTGACTTTGTTTATTGCCTGCCGTAAAATTCAAAGATGCAATCTTATCAGGTGTCTCTTATCCTCCTATAAGGATCAGAATATTATGGAGCCCCCAAATGTCCATGGGAATTACTTTTTAGAGATGGAAACTTATTTTTAAAATAATTTGCGTTCCCTCTCAATACTTTTGCATTCCATTACAATAAGTTTTGTGTTCCCACACATCTTTTGCTTTCCCTTAGTTTTGAGTACCCTCAAAATACTTTTGACTTTGTGAGGGAACACAAAAATATTGTGAGGGAACTCGAAAGGAGCTCAAAAACAAAATAAGAACAAATTCCCAACATGTCCCTTGAGGCTCTAGAACAGTGGTCACCAACCTTTTTGAGCCCAAGATCCCTGACCTCGCCCTGGACAAAGACAAGATCTACCATGAAGCGTCAAAAGAGAATCAAAGCTAAAATACTTCCAATTTAAGGCCTTTTATTTAGGCAAATGTATCAGGTCAAGCTACAAGCATCAATGAGATAACAACACTTAACATAGTCTTTATTTACATGTACATGATTTTGGTTTTGATTTTCTAATTGGAGTAAGTGTTTGTGACAACACGTCATGGTAAATTTGATAATGTTTGATCGCTGTTTTGGTATGAAGCATCTTTCACGTAATGAATGCGCACTCTAGGAAGTGAAAGTAACCGTAAGTAATGTGGCCAAGGCCTACAACGCGTGTCTGTTACAGCTGTCTGTGCACGTACGTAATCGATTGCATTCTTCAAATGGAGAACAAATTCCTGACAGTTCCTGATCGCTAAACATTCGTTTTCTTTTTCTATCAGTTAGCAGTTGATGTAGAAGCACCTAGCATAATTTGACTTCAGCGGTGACAAGTCCTGTTGCGAGAGAGAGAGAGCGCGCACCTGCAAAGTGGTGCTGTGCGTGTGTGTGTCTGCATCATGGGGTTACAGGTTCAAGTCAGAAGTTGGTCCGTCCGGTCCCCCATCACGCCGCTTCATTATTAGATTAACGTTATCAGACAGCGCTGTAAAATATGTGCAGGAATTTCTCGCATTATGATGGCTAGAGTTGCGGGTACCGAGGTGAAGTTAGTTTGATATTTGATATTCGACAGATATTTAAAAAATAATAATTATGCGGCCGGTTTCACCCCTTGTTTGCAGACAATGTACAAACAGATGACCTGTCTACTTGCTCCCAGCCGACCTTAGGGACCGTCTAAAAAGTACCTTCTGAATTACCTTCATAGTCTTTTTTGTCAATAGCTTTGACATCATATGACCTAGTGACTCCAAACCAATGCAGAATAGTTATCCTATATGGGACTCTAAACTATGGGACTATAAAAAGAGGTGTGTCTGATAAGTCCCATATAGGATAACAATTCTGCATTGGTTTGGAGTCACTAGGTCACATGACTTGGGAGGTATTGAAAAAAGAGGACCATTCATATAGGATATAATGTATTTTTTTTACAAAATATTCATATAAAATACAGTGTGCATACAGTGACTATAAAAAGAGGTGTGTCTGATGAGTCCCATATAGGATAAATATTTTGCATTGGTTTGGAGTCACTAGGTCACATGGCTTGGGAGGTATTGAAAAAAAGGAGACCATTTCCTTATGGGAAATAAGGTATTTTCTTTAAAATATTCATATAAAATACTGTGTGCATATAGTGACTATAAAAAGAGGTGTGTCTGATGAGTCCCATATAGGATAACTATTTTGAATTGGTTTGGAGTCACTAGGTCACATGATGTCAAAGCTATTGACAAAAAAGACTATGAAGGTAATTCAGAAGGTACTTTTTAGTTGGCTGGGAGCAAGTAGACAGGTCATCTGTTTGTACATTGTCTGCAAACACGGGGTGAAACCGGCCGCATAAATTTTTTTTGAATATCTGTCGAATATCCGAATATCAAATATCAAACTAACTTCACCTCGGTGTTGCGGGTCTTGGATAAATCATGCGCTATACCCGCAATTCCGCGCTGATTTTTAGGCCCTGTAAACGTTGGCGACCATGCAAGAATTTGGTGACTGTTTTTATTTTTCCTGTTATTCTCAGGATCTACTGGGCAAGTCCTAAAGATCTACAGGTCGATCGCGATCGACGGGTTGGCGACCACTGCTCTAGAATATGGCCAGAAATATATATAGGCTACAGTAAGCCTATATATATCCTTAGAGAGCTTCAAAAGGTCAAACATATTTCTTGAAATGAGATTGAGATTTTACAATTTACTAAAAATTGCATATTTTCATATCCTCATTTAACCTATGATTTGATGTGGACAGCTAACCATAACTTTCATATCACCTATAATCTGTATATGATTCTTATACATCTTGATGATCTGAGAAAAAAATGCTGTGACTGCTGAACGGTCATCTGGAATTCAGTTTTTTCTCATTCTTAGCATATTAAATTCCATGATTCCATGCAAAATCACATAGAGGTCCCCACATGCCCATTTCAGTTTTTCTTTTAATTTTGATGTTAATCGATTTCACACCCAGCTTGACATTTAGCAGATCTAAAATAGATCAAATTAAGTGTGAGCCTGTCGCGCGCAGTCTATGCGCAAACACCCCAGTCTCTGGCCTACCTGTTGAAGCCACTGCCTTCTCTCACACTGACAGATAGTCAAACAGGCGATTGTTATGTGACCATCTTCCTGGCGCACAGCCTAGCTATACACTACGACATGACTAGCCTTTCTATAAATAGACCAATTTTGTAACAGGCGTTGACTTTTGTAATTCCCTTCACCGCTTACAAAACTTTTCAAGTAGTCTAGGCATAGATTAATTTAACATTGCAGGCCTCCCTTTGATAATAATTAAAAAAAAAAAAAAAAAAACTTTGGGAACCACTCCCTAACCGTAATTGTCTTTTAATTCGAAGTGCCTACATTTAATCTGTCACTTGTTTCAGGGGTAAAACTGGCCTAAACATAGCATGACCATTATCAGGGTATCTTTTCATGCAAGTCCAAGACTTTATCCTTTGTGTGGCACGGATTGTCCACTGGTCTATTTCGGTCCTGTGCCTGGAGGAAAAAAAAAATAACTGGAGAAAGAATGTTACTAGCGGCGAGCTAAGCGACGTTCGGTGAGCTAGTTTAGGGTAGCTGCAGAGGCTATTTTGGTGCTCTTTAACGTTTCTTTTCTCCAGTCTGAGATAGAGTCTGCATGTTTGGGGGAGGCTGTTTGGATTATCACAGATCACACAGGCTCTGTGTGAATGCTTTCATCGAATTCCCCTATGGATATACCCTGGCAGCAAATGTAATTCGCTGCCGCTAGGGGCGCGTCTAGATTTCTAGGCTATGGATATGCAAACTAGTCCAATGCAGTTGTAAATGGATACGCATAACTTTCAAAGTGCCTGGTCGTTAAGCCGTCCCTATGATCTTCATTTAATAACACTGTAACTGTGTAAGGATATAGCAACGAACTGATTTTCTGAAAAGTAGGCTAATGACAGCTTTCTGCAATGTTGGCTCAGTCACCCATGGACGTGGGGTAGTTTTATCAAATTGTTGGCTAGGCTAAGTTAAATTTATGCCTTCCAGCTTCTAAATGTTACAAACTTTGTTGGAACAAGGGAACTGATCATCCATATTTGAACCTTATCGCCACATTCCTACCCCCCACTGCCAGAAAGCGGTATGCTGTCCTTCCCAGTGGGGTTCAGTGCAAAATAGTAGTAGCCAGCACGCGGTGGGGAGCATTGCCTGCGGGAGGGCTAGCCGGGCGACGAGCAGCAGCTTGTGCTGCGCTTTGCAAGGCGTTGCGCAACCCGCTCCACGCAACACAACGAAACGAAACGCGATGTAGGCTACTCAAATGTGCCTTAAAATTACGCCTGGAAACATAAGAAAACCAATTCATTTAAATGAAGTGGCCCTTTGTTATTTTATGTTGTTAATTCAGGGATTCCTTGATTAAGGGGGAAATTCAAGGGAAATCAAAAAAGTAAGGGGTAAATTCAGTAGTCAGTAAATTCAATTGTCACCCCGCATGACTCTATTACTGAAGAAAAACATGTTGAAGGTCGTTGAAAGCTACACAACATTTGGACAAGCCTATGAAATACTGAGAGAATGTATTCTGGTCAGGCGAGAGCAAAATTGAACTTTTTGGCTGTCATACTACACACCATATTTGGTACTGTGCATCACCCTCAAATTACTTGCTTGTAGACCTGTGGGCTGATAAAGAATAGAAGTTTCTGGTACCTGGTGGATCATGCGTTTAGACCTATGGGCTGATAAAGAATAGAAGGTTC
Organism: Alosa sapidissima; assembly: GCF_018492685.1. Classification (NCBI taxonomy): domain Eukaryota; kingdom Metazoa; phylum Chordata; class Actinopteri; order Clupeiformes; family Clupeidae; genus Alosa; species Alosa sapidissima. The sequence continues at coordinate 10,576,650 of NC_055972.1, read as the reverse complement.
TGGTCCCTGGTGGAGCATGTGCCCACTTTGTTGTTGTCATAGACTTGTCTCAGTGAAACAGTGCACAAAACATACACACATACTGTAGGCACACATACACATGCAGGCCCACCCCACACCATCTGAAAGTCTACATCTCTGCCCCAACTCTTTTGTTGATGGACAGTTATAACTACTTCTTTGTATTTGTTATAGCTCTATATGGGTATATGTTTAAATAAAATAATTTCATTAGGCTAATGAATACTTTATTTTGATTTGGCCCATGTTAATCAAATAAGGTGAATCATTCATATGCACCATTTCTGCAAAGCATAGCTGCAACACTTTCATTTTTGTGCTCCCCTTATTAAGGAACTTCCACAATGCTTCCATGTGCCACATCTTATTCCAGTCTTGCACCGCTGACTACAAAACCATAAATCTATGAACCCAAAAACCATGAACGAAAGATTTGTGGATCTGCGTTGAATCTGAATCTGCCGCAAACAGACGCAGTAGGCTATGCTTCAGTCTGAAGAGTTGAGGCTTTATTCAATGACCAGCAGTTCAAATTATACATCTACTATCCTTCACAGTAAAACAGCTAGTAGATGTATAATTAGAACTGTTAGTCATTGAATATTACATTACATTTAGAAGACACTTCTTGACCAATGTGACTTACATATGTCAGCTATATTACAACGGATCACATTGTCCCCGGAGCAACTTGGGGTTAAGTGCCTTGCTCAAGGGCACAACGGTGGAAGCCGGGAATTGAACCGACAACTTTCAGGCTACTACACGTTAGCCCAGCTCCTTAACCACTACACTACCACCGCCCCCAGAGAATAAAGCTGTAACTCTTCAGACTGAAGGATATTTACGTCTGCATGTTGTTCACAACGTGCAGTTGAAGTGAAGGGGGTTAGTCCTGAAGTTCTTGTTAAAACTTCACTCCAGAAGCATCCTATAATGATCTGACTACAACAGAGACTTTATAAACGAGGAGACACGGCACCTAAAGAATGAATGGGGACTATCGTTCAAACTATGCAGCTATTTTACTATGTTTTCTCTCTTTCACATACCGCAGTCAAAATTAATCCAATAGCACATGCATAGTTAAACTAAACATTTAATTAAATGAGAAATCTATATAAAAAATATACCACACTACCACTCACACACAGTTAAAGGAAATTTCAGAACTTCAAATACTTTATTTGGTTCTATGAGATTGTCAGTGAACAGTGGTTGTGCAAGCACACTAAAAAGGTCCACAAGTTTGGGAAAGAAGACCCACCCCATCCATCAAGTTGGCTACGCCCCTTTAAAATTATCATGGTGTGGACAGTGTGGATAAGAATGAGCAAGAATTCAGCGAACCTTGGTTTGTGGATGTGGTGGCTACACTGATTGGCACTGATCAGCAAAGTTTTTATTATCTGCCATATGTCTAGTGTGGGCTGATGATGTGTGTGTGTGTGTGTGTATGTGTGTGTGCGTGCGTGTGTTTGTTTATTGTATGTATTGTTGGGTATGGACACATTCTGCTGCTCCTCCACATGTGAAGTTCCTAACTGAAAAATAAAGTTCTTTGAATTGAATTGAATGATGTACAGCAGCAAGATTCTTTCTTCATCTGTCTTTGTCATCTCTTTTCTTCTGCTTTATCGTTCCATCTCTCACTCAACCAATCACTGTTTCTCATTCACTTCCTGACTCACTCATTCAGGGTTACTCTATCATGCATCCAGGTTTATTTAATCTGGTATCCAATCTGCACGGTTACAGTTGATTTCATCAAACATGTTGTGTTAATGCACTTTTCATTGATGTAATTGCTCCCGTGCCATACCTTAATATTTGTTTTACACACACAGTAACATTATTGGTAATATTGTAATGTAGCATAAAAACTGCAGCTGTAGTTCATATGTAATATAAATAACTCAAATGGTTTTTAATCAGTGATAAAATATTTTATTAATCTTATCACATGGCAATAAAAAACTCTTGGTAAAAAGTCCATAGTAAGACTGTTACACTATCACGACTCCATCATGGTTAATTTTTCCGCGTTAACCTCTGGCTTTAGTGCCTCTGGTTCGGGCTTCAGTTTTACCTGGTCTTGAGAAGACAAGCAGATGGACCGTTTTCTGCAGGAAAAATACAAAGATGTTCAGATTTGATTTGAAGGGGTGTGTTAGAGCCAAGTTATTATTAGGATACAATAGGTGCCTATATGTCTACAATACGTGTCTAACTTTGTTTGGTATTTGGCCTATAGAATTTAGATTAGGCTATGCACTTGTGATTAATTCTGATTCTGAGCACACCTGGTTTGCTCAATGTCATCGATGGTCTCGGGCAGCCGTGCATTGAGGGTTTCGGGGAGAAGCCATGCCACTAGTCCAGAGAAAATGGCCACTGAGCAGAACACCACCTCAGGGAAAGGCTTCCACACATCCTCCAACAGCATGATGAGAGGCGAAATGGAGGCACCCAAACGAGCCATGAAACTGGTGTAGCCAACACCATTTTGTCTGTTCGTAGACACAACAAAGTATGTCAGATTAATCCAAGATTAATGTGTCAGTGTCCAAGATTATTTTCTCAATTTGAACTTGATTTCATCAGTCACAATATGTGAGGTAACTCTCACTTAACTGAAAGTGAAATGGCTAACCTGACCACTGTTGGATACAACTCAGTAGTGTATAGGAAGACTGTGGTGAACGCAGCCTCAGAAAGACCTTTTCCCAACACTGCCACAATGGTGCGAAACATCCAAAAACCTAAAACCCATGCACACACACCAACCAGAATCCTGTTTCTTTATCATTGGTTGAAGAAAACAAAAACAGCAATATTTTCTTTGTCTCTTTCTGTGTGTGTTTGTGTGATTACTTTTAGGGGTAAAGATGTTTATCAAAATGCATATCCCTGTGGCCAGCAGTGTCCCCATTTGGCTATATCGGCGGCCAATGACATTAAGACTGAAATAGGTGATAAACTTGGCTGGGAGCTCGATGGCTGCATAAATGAAATGAGTCAGATAAAGGTCCAGTCCAAAGCCAGTGATGTTCAAACTGATGCCATAGTATGTAGATGCGACTCCGTACCTAGATGAGACACATGTGATGTTAAACAGGTTTATTTAAGTCATTTACTCATACAACACTCATTCACTCACTCACACGGTCACATCGCTTACCACACAATGCCTGTGAGTACAGTCAGTCTCCTCATGCGAGGGGTCTTGACCAGATCCAGGTATGTGAAGCTGTGCTTCTGATCCACGGATACGATGCTCGATAAAGTCTAACCAGGAAATGTACTATCAGTGTAGGAAGCACATAACAACAACAGTTTGTCAAACAGAAAGAGAATTTTTAAGAAAAGGATCCCACCTCTGGCTTAATTCTGGTAGAGAATTCATCCCTGCGATTAATGGTGGCGCATCTTTGGAGGAAGTAGTGAGCCTTTTCGGGTTTCCCAGCGGCTATCAGCCAGCGAGCCGATTCTGGAATCCACCTGTCTCCCCAGCCATGAATGAACACATCACAATAGTTTAAACAGTTGTTAAATTATAAATTATTATTGGTTAACCTGCTAAACTTTCTGCATCTCAAAATAAAATGTTTCATGTCTTTCACCTTTTATTTCATGCAAATAACTTCATTGTTCAAATTGTAATTAAAGAAACTAACTAGATCACTGATGGATTGGTGATTTGAAGGATTTGCAATAGACAACATTGGTACATCAAAAACTGAAATGGGGTAAATCACAAAGGTTATGTTAAATCCTATCATGGCACACATTTAGAGTTCTTACCACCAAGTCAGAATTGCGAGCACTAAAGGAGAGGTGACAGTGATAATCAGCATTCTCCAGTCAGTAACCAAGTATGCAATCCCTGCAAGCAACATGTTGCCTAGAGTCCAGGATACGCTCCCAAAGACTCCAATAAATGTCCGATGCTCTATATCTGCCCACTCCACACCTTCAGGCCAAAACAATGCACACAAAACAAGATTAGAAACAAGATGTCCCATATACAAATTCATGTATATATATATATATATATATGTGTGTGTGTGTGTGTGTGTGTGTGTTTGTATATGTTTGTTTTAAAAATAGTGTCTAATCGTATTACATAGCCCTGTTCTTCCCCTTTTTGTTTTATTCTGTGTAATGACATTGACAAGGGATGAACAAATTACAACCAAAACTATAATGATATGAACAAAAATCTAACACAGGAACAGGCACACTCAACTCCAAAAATAAAACCAAAAAGTTGAAAACTCAAAAAAAGCACTCAAGCGCTCGCTCTTAATAAATCTTTCTTGGACCGAACGTGCATGGCCACTATGACCTGATGCTATGGATATGGTTAACAACTGTGCCTACCAGAAACCAACTGTTTAAATCAGGCTTGTGCAAAAAAAAAAAAATTCACGAATTGGAATTTGAAATGAATTGGCTCTGCCCCACAGGAAGTTGAATTGGAATTGGAATTGGAATGACAGGAAGTGGAATTAAATTCATGGCAATTCAATGCAATTCCACAGTCAAACAACAGGAAGAATGTGTTGAATCTCACATGCATTCAGTTTTGGGAAAGTTACTTTGGATTGTAAAATTGAATAGCTATTCTTACTTAAAATGTTTAGTTAGTATAACTCAGTTTTTGTCTTTTGTTGATTATGTTGATTTTGCTTTTTGATAACTTGGCTAAAAGGAGTAATTTAAGTGAACATGATCATTTAAATCGAGTAAACTATACTTGAATTGCTTAAGTTCTGATACACCGTGAAGTTAGTTAGTTAGTTAACCTTACTTAACCTGTAAAAAATGCAAACCGATTGCCTTGAAATTACAGACTAATCTGGGATAGGAATTCCAAGTTGTGCAAACAAATGCTTACTTTGTGTAGTACACTTACACTGAGGAGAATTCCTATTTAACCTAACTTTGTCATTACAAGTAAAGTATATTGTGTAAACACAAGGTGTGTTAACTGATTCACTTCCAGAATGCCACTGCCCTGGCCCACATATTTGTAAAGATATCACATATTAATCCTTACTGAAATTCAATCTTAAATTACAAGTGACAGTGACAAATATACAAATATATACTGTTGGTGTGTAATTTATGTGGATGACTATCCAAAACACTCTAATGTTGTGGGTAGAACTTCAGCAACATGTTACATTGGTATTTTGTTTTACTACTCTCTGAAAGTACTGCACAATGAAGGGGAGACCTCACTATGTACCACCAATATGTGGCACACACCTGGGTTTGTCCAGCGGTTCAGGGAACCCCCTAATCTTTGATGTCCACAGTGAGTCAGGACTTTGTTTTACCACTTCATTCAAAGGCCTGTTTTTGGCATTTCAGTGTATCCATGATGTTGTGAAGGCATTGGGGTTGATATTAATATCCTGACCAGAGAGGAGAGTGCATGTAATGGACAGCCACTAACACCACCATGTCTAATAGCAACATAAGTTTGCAAGGAGAGCACCCATAAAAATCCTAATCAAGCTCACATTTAGCCTCAGTAACTTAGCAGAGACAGGGTACCTGTATGTATGGTTTCCAGCTACAGATCTGTGCCTGTCTATAACTGTCAGCACTAGTTCTACTCACAGGTTTGGCTGTTTGGTGATGTATCAATATAAATCACATATCAATTACACAACAACACTATATATAGCCTTTAGTGTCACTGTCACTTATTTGTTATTGTAACTTAAGATTGAATTTCAGGAAAGATTCAAATGTGATCCCTTAAACAATATGTAGGCCGGGTCTGTGGTATTCTGGAAATGCATTTTTGTCATATCAGTTAGCTGAACTGTGACATTAGTTAGCACAACTTCAATACACCTTTTGTGTTAAATAAACATACTTTACTTGTAATTGTAATGACCAAGTTAGTTGAAATAGCAATTCTGTGTACTGTACTGTAAGTGCACTACACTAAGTGAGCATTCGTTTGCACAACTTGATATTACAGACAAATCTGGAATGGGAATTGCATAGACAATCAGTTTGCATGCTTTTCTTAACAGGTTAACTAAGATTATAAACTAATTTTACAGTGTAGCACAAACTTCAGCAATTCAATTATAGTTTACTTTTCTACCTCAAAATGAAGTAACACTCATTTTACGCAAGTAATCTCAACAAAAGACAAAACCTGAATTCTACTTACTATAACATTTTAAGTAAGTAAAACTATTATGTTTTACAATGTGGACATATAATTTGTTACTGTTTAAGTTACAAGTTGTGTGTTTAATGCTATCATATCTGACATATACTGTGAGGGTATGTATATGAATTTCTTCGAATTTCATTGAATTTCAATTCTACTTCCTCCAAATTCAAATTGGAATTCTACATCCTGTTTTTGACCTTAATTCAAATTCAATTCGAATTCAAGAATTGAATTGGAATTTAGGAGTCATTCTCAATTAAATTCTGAATTGTGCACAAGCCTGGTTTAAATGTTCTGCACACACCCTGTTTGAGGGTGTGTATTGTTAACACCTCATCAGAAAGCTATAAACTTCCAACTTCCAACTGTGTTTCCCAACAGACACACCTGGTAGTTTTTCACCTCTGGTCTGGGGTCATGCCAGCAGTTTTAATGAACTCAGGGGAGTGGAGGTGGGGAACATGCATGTCCATACCACATTCAATACTGTAAGGCCAGCAATGTGCATACCTAAATCAATGGAAAGGTCTCATATTGACAAACGCCTTTGTAATCAACAGCATCGATGTCTATGCATACAGTGAACTAGGAAGTCACTGTTTTCAGCTGCCATTTGGTCCTGTTCTCGTCACTCTGCTGAGGGCCTAACTCAGGCCCGGGCCTCTCCTGGACCACAGGAAAATGCCTGAACTCTAACTATATTTGTCAAAGGAGAAATTATAATCCGCTCATGTCTAATATAATTTTAAAAGGATCCATGTGAGAAATACAGTATTGCCAGTTGTAGAACAGTAAAGTTAATTCATATAATGTTTCTGTAACCTGGGATATTTGCTGCCCTCTCTGAGGAGATGCTGCCATACCCCCTACTCTCAGATAACTGAGATGCCCTGGTGATTCCAGATGAAGGCCATCTATATGTTAAAGGGACACCAACGTTTTCGTGTTAATTACTCATCTTCGTAAGTCGGTATATGGTTAAATGACTCGTTACAGGGCAAATGAAGACTCTCTCGCCCGCCCCTACTGCCTGTAGGAAGAATATCCCGCTTGCAAGTTCAGTGTATCCTACCCGCCGACCGAAGCAGGCAGGCTAACGAAACGCTAGCAATTGTTGCAAACGTGTGTATAATGGCAGAGCCGGCGAAGAAGCAGCTAAAACCCTTGACAGAAGATGCAAATAAAAGGAAAAGAGCTTCAGACCGAGCGAGGGCTCACACACGTATCGACATGTACAGACGCTAGGGGGAGTTTCGTAGAGAAAAAGCATCAGGCTTGCCTGGTGTCCCTTTAATATGTTTTAGATATAAGGGGATGAACCCAGAGTCTTCTCAGACCTATCTGAGTTTTACCTTACATTCAATGTTAAGTTATATGGGTCACGTCTACCTTTATGATTTACTGGTAATAAATTATTAATTCACCACCATGTATATATTTCTTCTCATATGCCATGCAACTACTCTGCTATAGTTGATAAACTACTTGGTCATTATTTTAGGTCAAGTTCTTAATTTTAGTTAAGAACTAAGTCAGATTAATCGTTTCTTGTAATAATTATACTGCTTTACCTTTCTGTCCTAATGTTCAATACACATTTAAACCTTTGATGGCCAACGCAATTCTCATCCTGAGGAGCATCTGTGCCATCCCTTTCAATACCACTGTCATGTGCTGAGGAGCGTCCAATACCACAGTCATGTGCTGTCAGTCATGATGCACTGACAGTGTTGCGAAAACTCACCAGACAAATGACTACAGTAACCCTATAAGATTTCTATAGTTCTATGGTAGTATATAAGACCACTATGAATACCTCTAGAATATCCTTACTCTCTATGTTCCTATAGTATAGTCTTAAAGTACTTCTATAGTACAGTATGTCCAAACACACTATAATACTTCCAAGAAGGCCTGGATAGGATGATGTATATTTCCCTCCACTATTGCCTGCTCCACTTGGGATGGAGGTTGGGGTGGGTAGCTCAAACCAGACTTTTATTGTATTTGGCTGTTGTTTGAGATCAATATTTGTTTTCCAGGTTACACCTGGGCATCTCCCTCAACCATTCCCTGACTCTTATGTCAGTGTTTCTCAGAGAGCCTGTCCTGGCTGTTCAGGAGACTTTGTAGGATTCCGAGACCGGCAGTCTTTTGAATGACCAGAGTCAAGTAAATCAGATCACTGCCAACTGCCTCTGACATGTCAAAACAATGGTTAAATAGCCTACAACAAAGATGCAATAGGGCCACCAATTACTGGAAATGTTATGCTGAAATTCAGTGGAGAAGCACCTAGCACTGAAACAAGCTATATTAATGCTAGCATGGGAGAGAGAGAGACATCAGACATTTGAGGAGAAAGAGTAATAGTAGAGGTCCTGGTTAAGATTTATGCACTTCTTTTAACAGAGAATATCTCAACTGTTATAGACTAATATGACCCTATTGAACAACGTGGGATGTGTGCCAAAATCTCTACCTGGGACTAAAGTCGTGAAAATGACCACAATAAGTGACACGATTATCACACTACAGGTGAATGGGACCCCCCCCCCCCCCCCCCTTTTATAAATATCCTCATACATTTCTACCAGTTTAATCTTCATATTAAGATAAATACTTTTTGTATTACACTTTGCCTAAAAAATAAAATAAAATAAAATATGCAAATGAGGCAATATATCATTAAATATGCATTATTCCTCACAAAGAACAGATAAGTTGGTACATACCAATTACTCATTTGACCCTATACATTGACTTATTTGTGGCGGCCCACTACAATATCAACACTGACTAAAACACAATGATTTTCTATGTTGTAGGCCTACTATTTAAATTGGATGGAATTAATTTATTGTAGAGCTATGTGCACCTTTGCACAGCCTCTCCTTGTGTCTCAACAAACCTACATGCATGTTTAAAGAAAACATGAACAATCCTGCAATTGTTGGCATAAAAGTTGACAAAGGCACTTCAGCCGTGGATGTGGGCATGAGAGAGCAGTGCTCAACCCTTTTTCCTACTGGGTCGGGGATCGAACCGGCAACCCTTACAAGCCCGAACCCCTGACCAGTAGGCCACGGCTGCCCCAAGTGTGCACACAAGAATGGGTGTCCCTGTCGGGTAGCTGGTTTCCGTTGTTACAAGTACTGCAAATGCAAGGGAGGCAATAGTTGTAAAAATCCTATCACTGAATGAGATCTCATCATCATCCCCATACCTTGACTCTGTTGTGAAAGTTTTACCTTGCAATACAGGGATTAAACCTGTTGTTCTGGATGTTTCACTTTAAGTAAACGTCCCAATGATAATAGCAATGTTGGATATAAAATCTGTATATTAATCAAATGCTTGTTTTCTTTCTTTTAAAAAACAGTCCCTTGTCTGTATAAAATTGTATTTATAATTTTCCATTAAATACAGCACTAAACAGGACAGCCCCCCCCCCCCCCCCCCCAAAAAAAAAAAAAAAAAAACACACACACAACATCCACACTGAACATCTAAACACAATCAAAATATCAAAACAGAATTCTTACACTACATGGTCATTGTAGACATTGTGATCACCTCAGAAAATCTGTAGCTTCAAGAGTTTATATGTACGCATATTTAATGAGACATTGCCTAATTTGCATATTTTATTTTATGCATATTTTATTTTTAAGACAAAGTGTAATACAAAAAGTATTTGTCTTAATATTAAGATTAAACTGGTAGAAATGTATGAGGATATCTATCTATAAAGGGAAAAAAGTCCTAATCACTTGTAGTGTGATAATAGTGTCACCTATTGGTCATTTTCATTTTTTCGTCCGGGGTAGAGATTTTGGCACACATCCCACGTTGTTCAATGGGGTCATATTATCTATAACAGTTGAGATATTCTCCGCTAAATGAAGTGCATACAAATCTTACTCAGGACCTACATGTAGACTATAAGGAGGAGAAGAGAGAGAAATAGATGTGACACTCACCGTGTCAGAAGGTTTAAGCTCTGCAGCCTATGACTGCAATTTATAAATGCAATTATTCGCTACTCTGACAAGGAGAAGCAGAGCATTCTTAATAACAGATGGAGCAGGGATCAGGCCTACAATATCCGCTAAGCACATTTGGGTAAAGGCTCAAAAATTAGAATGTCGTGGAAAAGTGTGTTGGTTTAAGTTATAAACAAAACATGTTGTAAACTGAACAAACTGGTGACTACAGTCAGTCTTAATTTTAACAACAATTTTAAAAACAATATACTAGGCTCTCCAGGTTCTGAAAAGACTAGTTTGGCTAATCAGTATACCCAGAAAGAGAAGTAGCCTAGTCTCAAGTGTCATCTCTGCAGTTGTCACTTACAAGTGAATAAGGGTGAATAGCCTGCCTACCAGCATGCGGTTCAGCATCGGTAGGTGTCTTCAACCATTCGTGTTGGTAGGCTAAACGCACTGGCTTGGAGGATATAGCGCCCGTAGGCCTAACCTATAGCTATCACAAAACAAACTTTAGCAGGTAATCCCACTTGGTAATCAACAATTTCATGTTGGCCTACTCTTTGCTACATCTCCAGACAGCATGTCTAGGACTAAAACACTGTAACACATATGACGTAGACTATCTTTGATCACATCTCATGGTGACAGACTGGCGAATGGTTTGCGTAGGCTAATGAGTGTTTTCTCTCAGGGAAGACTGAGGGCTGTCGTAAAGGGCACGAGCCATATGCAAAAAGAAACACTGTAAAAGTCACCAGCACGCTGCTTTAATCAAAACATAGTCTAACTCCGCTACTTTTTGACCGATTTTACTGCCGTCTGCTCCAGAAGCCTAGTCTCGTAATTTTGTGAACCCTTGATAAACCCACGTTAAAGACGAGCTACTTTAAAGATAAATTATCAAAGGAGAAAAAAATAAAATGGAAACATGTTTGAAATAGCCTATAGCCTACGATCCTCATTTTTCTCAGCACTGCTCCAAATAAAAAATAAGGCAAAAGTGTGTGTAGGATACTGTTAGGAATTATGAATCTGACATGTTTAGCTGAGCAGTATTTTGCTCTTTTAATTGATCCCAAATCTGGTCAAATCTGGTGACAATACAGGATGACTTACCGTGCATGGTAGAAGTCACAGAACCTCCACTGGGTCACACTGGCACACTGTACAGGCTGCACTAAATTCACCCTCACTTATTTGAAAGACATCCGATTAATGGATGCATATGCTAAATATGCAAGACTTGACTGTGCACGGCTTGATTAATGCATCCAAAAAGTGTTGCAAAACTTTCAGGACCAGACAGGGTGAGACGGTCAGACTGCATGATTTGCTACATTGTATGATGGCAGCATGCTACCGGCGGGGTGCAAGGGCTATTTAAACGTTGCTCTCCCCCATGCCCAAAGTCTGACAAGATGCTACGACAACCGTTTATGCCCGAGAAGTTCCGACTGAACGGATGTTTTAATATGTGGCGAGATTATCTTCAACTCGGGGCAGTTGTAGAAAACCTCGGACAGACAGAGAGTGGGACACAGAGGATAACAGGCCATGCCTTCCAACAGCGCCTACCGGTGGTGGATGTCGAACAGCCTGCTCCACCTGCCAATAACCAGAAACGCTCAACAAGCAGTTCTGAGAACAGCGTATGCAGCAGCAGCACCAATCGGAACTCGCGGGACGGGTGTGGATTTTGTCGACAGAACGGAGAAACTCCCGATATCTACCTCAGTCACAAACTGAAAGCGAGAGATGGCAAGGTACTCTGTCCTATTTTGAGGAGCTACGTGTGTCCTACCTGTGAGGCAACGGGGGATAAAGCGCACACCCGTCGCTATTGTCCCTACGCAACTGACTGAAGGTGAACTGTACCAATTAACGTTAGCTGTCAGCGGACAGCATTGTATGTACATATGTTCTAAATAGTTATGTTGTTGATTATGTTGTTGTGTTAAATGTTATGTTCTTTTGCACAATGGTTTGTAGCCTACAAATAAAAAAAACGTTTTCATGATGTTTTGTGTTTGGTTCATGAGATGTTCTGGTCGGTTTGAGTCAGCTTATTACAAAAAGTGTAGGCTATCCCACAGCGCATGGTTAGGCTACAACTACAACTTTTGATTAACACAGTGGTAGGCAAATGTTATGGGAATTTTACATATTCTGTAAGTTGTGAGATTAAAGTGCCTTAAATTAAATAAAATGTCCTGACTAGACTGATCCATAGGTCGGCACCGTGACGCTATCAAATGGTAGCCTAACTTTTGGGGCATAGGCTATTGAAAAGTTCTTGTGCAAACCGAAATATTTCCAGAAATGGTAGCCTACCTTTGCCATTAAAATTCATACTACAAAATGAATTCCTTTTAAAGACATGATGCATAGGCCTATTTTTGCAAATCCTGATGGCTTGGCAGACTAATAATGCACTATTCAATACACATTTTCAATTATTGTTCAAGTCAATCCTATCAACTTTAGACACCACATGGCCCACCTGTCCATTGGGTCAGTTTCGTTTCGTTTACGGAACAAAGCCATGCAAAGTCAGCCTGTGTTTAGCCTTTGATGGCTCGAAATGTTTTATTGGCCACTGTTAGGCCTATAGCCTACCTGACAGAGTGTGCACCTGTAACGTCTGATGAGAAATTGTTTGCTTGAAGTGGCCTACCAGTGCAATCAGCATATTCCAAGAGCCATGAGTTCACCAGTTAGGAAATATGACAAATGAGGTCACATGTTATGATATGACAAATAGCCCTAAGCTGTTATATGTAGGTTATATCATAATTGGTGAAACTTAATAGAATATAAGACCACCAAATGATGCATGGAGCCTATTCATGCTTGTTTTTTTTTCTTTGTTTGTCTAACAGTGTAGACTACTAGGCCTATTTAGTTTAATAAGTGCATATAGGAGCAAAAACTGTACTGTACTGTTGTTGGTGGTGCACCCACTGTCACCTACTGTCCTGCACTACTCGTCTAATGTCACTTGCCTATTGTTAAGTGGCACGACGATACAGTGGCGTGGGACAGTAGACGGGTGCTACGGGACAGTAGGCAAGTGGCACGGGACAGTGGTATGGTACAATTGGAAAGTGGCACAAGACAGATTCAGATGAGCAAGTAGCTTATGCTTCACAGGTATAAGTAATAGTGCTCAACATGTTTATGTCTACTTTCGCTGTCAAGCATGTTGTCTTGTCTGTTTAGTAAACACATAAGATATTACCTATTTAATGTAGGCTATAGATTGTACATTTCATTGTGGTTTTGGAAAACAAACTGGTATACTCACTGAGGACAATGGTAATAATGCTAATTCCTGTAATTCCGAAGCCAGTGAGGAAGCGAAACACTGCAAACATGATGTAGCTGTTTGATAGGGCACTGATCAAACTGAATATGATAGCAGAGGTGTAGGACACCAGCAACATACTCCTCCGACCATACCTGGACGTAAAGAGACGATGAACATGTCAAAAATGCTTTAATCAAAGACAAAACAACATCACAGATATAGAATTGTGGCGTAGGTTTTACCACAGAACATTTTGGGACTTTTATTTTTTTGAAGATTAATTAAACAATTCCTTACTTGTCACAAAGGACACCGAAAAACACTGCCCCGAGCATGACTCCAACGAAGAAGATTGTGGCAGTGCCTTTGGTCAGCTGTCTCTTATCACAGACCAGATCAAACTGAATGGCACAAAACAAAGATAGTAAATACACAGAGCAGTGGGAGGAGATGGAGAGAGAAAAGTGACTCCCAAAGTGTTAAGGGAATTCATCATGTTCTTGAGTTTAGAACTTGAAGGCCAATAAAGAGGAAGATAAGGTTTTTGGAGTTTGGAGGACCTTGATGGTTCTGCTTCATTACCAGTTCTTTTCTTAGCATTGAATAGTATCATTTGAGAAATTGTTAGACATTCCCCAAGAAACATCCGTATATTGAGAAGTGATGTTGGGGCCATTCAGCAGCATGGAAACCTTCAAACCTGTCAGGACTAAGTAATTCTAACAGTTCTGTGGAAAATGGCCATGCAAATTCAAATTCTTCAGATTAGTCAAACATCTTTAGAAATTTATTTCACTAGTTTTGTCATAGAAACTGCCCCTTTATCACAGTCACACTAGTTTTCCTTGAGCATGGTCTGCATTCCCTCATTGAACACAAGTAATGTTGTCCTTCCACAGGACCTCTGACATCCATCAAAATGCTCCAAAATGTGTATTTTAAATCTGGTTTTGTTGATGGTTTTGTAGCTGACTTAACCGACTCTGAAAGTTTGAACACGTACACGTCCTCCCTATTCTAAATGGCTTTCAATGTATGATAATTCAGCAAAGACCAAAGCTTCAGCACGTTTTTTGAGTTTCTTTTAAATAAGCTTTTCTCAAACCTTTAGATACTCCTGTAGGTGTTTTTGTATTTAACAAGACAATCAAGGTGGTATTTAGCTAACCTGGGGGAATCCAGACAAACCTGTTTCTGGATACTTCTCTGCGCGGCGGTCATAATAATTTAAAACTCAGATGAGCATTCATTTGGAGAGTCATGTCATTCTGACTGTTTTTGCCTGTTTTTTCCCCTTTTAAAGCTGTATAAAAGGCATGTAAGAATATTTCCATGGGTTATCTTGCACATATGATGGGTTAGCCATCTATATATTAAATGCAAAATGATAAAGTAGCAGAATAAACCATGATGCCCAAACTATGTAATGTTTTATTATCCTTGGGTCTTTTTTGGTGGCCATTTTGGATTTTCCCTTGGCGGTATAATAAACAAGAAATGTTGGGCACCCCTTCTGATACATCATGAGGAGTGTCTGTACCAATTTTGTTGTTTCTATCCACCGCGTAACGACTTGGCCCATTTTTTGTAGATAATTCCCCTGGACCTATGTACTATATTTGATCTTCAATGCCCAATATTTTGGAATATATTTTCATGCGAAATGAAATAAAATGCAGATATAATTATTTTTTGAAATGACTAGGGTATGTGCTTAGCAGTTGGACATTATGAGTGAAAGAGACAGAGATGGGCTACTGATGATACCTCTGTAGCCAGGGTGCTTCTGAAAGTGCTGTTGTCAAACACCCATCCATTCTGGCATGGCCCTGCAGGAAGGGTCGTGGCGTTGGAGGAGTTGACCAGCAGGTGAAACTGGGGCTCTGGGAACATCAGACATGAGGAGGGTGTCCCATCTACCCGTGTCGGGATACTGACCGCCAGCCTCTGCTCCGCAGTCAGATTCTCAAAGACGCCTTCTGTATCCAGACCACTGAGGTCACAGTGATGCGATGGGGTGGCTGCTATGAAGTTGTTTAACAGGAAGTGACAGGGCAGCGTGATGCGGGGTACCACCAACAGTAGGATGAGGGCAATCTGGAACCGGCCAAATCCATCCGTCTCTGCTAGGATGTTCTCAAACTTCATCCTGCCCCACAAATCAACCTTTTATCAGTGTCAGTGATATATCAGATGACTAAATCTATTTTGCTCTTTGAAAGTATTTAATCTAATCCTGTCTGTCTCCTGGCAACCCCAGTGTGTTACTTAAACAAACCCACAGTCACCATTAATTCATTTAATAGGCTGGAAATGCAGCCTCGGACAGAGAGACGAGTTGAGATTTAATGAGGTTCTTCACTACAGGTTGCCAGGCAAAAATCCTACATCTAACAGTTCAGAGTTTGTAATCCAAACAATCCAACTACGCAAACAGTAATCCAGAGCATAAAGTCATACAGGGGTCATAAACACCTGACATGACATGCTCTAGTCATATTCTGCAAACATCCAAATAATTGTCTGATAAGTCAGTGATTTTAATTAAATCAAAATCACCAAAGCAACCACACGCTTTAAAATATCAATACGGATTGAATTGACTAGTTCCTACATTAACTGAGTGACAAGTAAGAACACACTGATCAACGTTAAGAAAGGTTCAAATACAGGACATTCATGAGATTATATTAAAGACCCACTCCAGGCATTGATGAACCCCTAAAAAACTCATCTCATGAAAAAATCCCTTCATGGCAGTTAAATGTCTCGGATATATAATTGTACATATTTGTCTCATTTTGGAGTTTATTCGTTCCGTCTCTGACAACAGTCTCAATCCCAACTCGTCATATATGGATGCTTTGAGTATCCCATAAATTGCTGGGATTGGTTCCTTAGGCTCTTAACATAGGAAATCCAGTCTGTCAGCCCGCCTTTTTGAGGATGATGGCTCACTGCAGTTCCAAGGTGCAAATACTCAGTCATGGCCTTGACTGCTTATTTTACTCCTGATATGCCATGTATAACAAATAAACATGGACATGATAAAGTTAAAAACAGGGGTTAACCCCAAAAAATAAGAGGATTGACAGGTCTGGTGTGATTTTCCAGGGGCTGAGCTGATCAATACTGGGGCACATGCCTCAGTAAAGGGGTCTAGCATCAGCAACGGCCAGGGTGATAGCTGTGCAGGTGGTAGCCCTAATAATGGGTGAAGGTGCCTGGTCAAAACAGCAGTAAGAAGTGGGCAACACAGAACATGGCAAGTGCAAATCGAATCTATTGTAATGTAATCAAAAGGAAGCACAAAAACACAGCATGGAACACAAGGGAGTACAAGAAAAAAACTCCTGAAAAGAGAAAGATCCTGAGCAGGAATGTGGCAGTTTCCTCCATGTAAGTTTCCTACATCTAAGTGCGAGCCACTTCAAAGATGTATAGCAGGGTGTAAGATTTACCTGGGTAATCTAGGCTCCATATTTTCTCTCATTCATTTTGAGAGGATTACTATGCATATTTGTGTCTGCAAAGCTAAGATTTCTCAAGAAGTTCTGTGTCAGTGTCTGTTCAAACTAATGACTCATTTAAGCATACAAGCATGCATGAATAGGCAGGAATGGTAAGGACACTGTTGTATATTTTGGTGCCATATTTTGTCCATGGAGAAATACACCGGAATACCATATCAATCATATAAGTTCTTTGAAAGTGAGACAAATGCATTTTCTGTTGGTAGCCTACAACAATATATGACATGAAAAACTTGCGGGACAGTAAGCAAAAAACAATTGATTAATTGAAATGTAGAGAATATGAGAATATAAAACAGTCACCTGTTGGCAGTATGCTGAAGCTTCCCACAGAGGATCTAAACTGACCACTGGCAGCCCTGGTCTCTCAGTTCTCAGACGTGTTTATGGAAGAAGAGGATCTTGTTAAGCTTGTGCACTGATGCAGGTGCAAATTTGTGGTCCAAGGGTCCAGTGGCTTGTCAGAAGTAATCTCCTTGACCACCTACACCAAACAGCCCAGTGCTGTCCAGAGTCCCTCTTCTTCCTTCGTCCCTGCTGGAGGGGAGAACGCGGCACTCTGCAGAGAGTTGCGCTGCGGGATGACCAGCTGCTAGAGGTTTCCTGTAGTGAGAGTGGCCCTCTCCTAATGAGGGCAGGTAGGGGGCCAAAACATGGCACACTGGGTGGATGTCTCAGACCACCCCTCCCCGCCCCTCTTCTCCTCCCCCTCCTCGGCCTTGGGAACCTCTGATTCTCACCCTTTGCCCACTTCAAAGTGGACTACTGTGCCAGGGGTATGTGTTTGTGCATGTCAAGTTGGTTGGTCAAAATAAAAAAAAGTTATAAGTCTGTGTGTGTATGTAAGTGTGTGTGTGTGTCAGAGAGAGAAATAGAGAGAGAGAGAGAGAGAGAGAAAGAGTTATAGAGAGAGCTTGCACGTGCTTTCATTAACACTGGAGCCTATTGTGTTTGGTGATTGTGTTCTATGGATCAGGATCAAAGCGGCTTTGTCGCAGCGGAAGGACCCTGGAAATTTATGGACATTAAATCACTGAGAGTCCAGTCCAGCAAGACTTTTCAGTATTCTGCTCGCATAAAGGACAAACAAGTAAACTAGATACTGTACAGGCGAAACCTGAAATTCCTGAAATTACTTTCTCTGTAAACAGTGTTACGGTCCGGTTTTGCTTGTGCTCTGTAGTTGTACGGCCCTGTTTGAGCCCCCTAATCCCACTGTGTGCTCACTAAACACCAAAAGTCCCTCTCAAATCATATATATGACATTCTTTATGTGGTTCCCAGCGAGAGCGTGTTGAGTGCAAATCAAAGGATTCGTACAGTGGTGTGTGTTGTTTTGATACATCTGCTCATATTACCCAACAATAGCGCTGTGGCACGTCACACGGGCCAAAGAGTCCTCAGCAGCTGGGGCCCTCCAGCAGAGCAGCCCTGTGACAGCCCTCCTGAAACCGCGGCAGTCTCATCACAAAGTCCGTCTCCAAGTGTTCAACATTGAAAACATGATGATCAGTGACGACAATCTTGCACCTCTTACACAGGCTTTTCTACCGCACCCCCCCTCCCCCACAAACTGTGTCCCTGGCTTCTGATATCCATCTGAATGACTTTCTGTGTCAAAGACAATAATCGTTAGGCTATTCATTATCCTCAGCAATAACAAACTAATCATTTACCGGACCCACCAAATTTTATTCAGAGCTCATCTTCTGTGGGACTTTAGTGAAAAAATAACAGGGTTATAACTTTGCTTCACCTTTGCACACAAGGAGCTGATTTTTATATATATTATCCAGGAACACTCTCACACAGCAGTAGCTTAAAAAACACTGAAGGATCAGTGAATCATCTGAAGACTGGTTTTAGTCATGATAATGGTTATGATGTTCAGAACTAGCTACCCACTCATAATAGAGGTACAGGTTATTAAAGAGATCTGTAAAGTCTTTTAAGCTCTTTTAACTTATATACAGCTTTTTTTTTTCATAGGATAGTGGACGCAACTCAATGAGATGTAATAGAGCCTCACAAAATAACATCCTCATCTTTCTGAATAACAGTATTGAATCCCCGATGTCCATTCCACAGATAAAGGCTTAATGACAGACAGACCCAATTATAAGTTGTATGAAGTATAAAGTGGGTTCTTATATTAGAGATTTTCTCAACAGAGACACTATCTGTGGAAGATTCAGAAGAAAACTCCCAAAGTCACCTCAAAGGAATCAATGGAGCTACTTTTATTGACTGGAACCTTTGATAAACCAGACAACTTGTCAGAAAGGTCATTATTAGAAGCAGATATTCAATGAATTAATTATGAAACACACATTCATGCAATGTCCCTCCTGTGTCAACGAGTCCCATAGAGGAGAGAACACACGTTCATTACACTGAAGACAAAGGCGGAGTAATGGGCAACTCTGCTCTCCTGACACACCCTCTCTCTGTCCCCCACGCTAGACTCTGGGCCCCAGGATCCAAAACCAGGGAGACGGAGCTATCGACTCTGATTGGCACCCTCCACCACTACCCCAGCCTGGTTGATGAATGTCACCCTTCTTCCATCCATCAATAATAAGGTATAGATCACAGAGAAATTGTGGAATTAAACATTCACAGGACATTTCAATACACATACTGTACCTCTCTCTTCTTTTCACTTGTCACCCTGTTGTTGTTTATCTTTATTGATTCATCATTACATGTCAAGTACACATCAATACATATCGAGCTTGCTTAAAGAACTTCAATATTTCATTTTTCACTGACAAGATGCTGCTGCTGTTCTTCACCTCCGTACATGGTTGAGATGTGCACATCTCAACTGATAACTAATATTACTGCGTAGCTGTTGAGACTTGGGCTTGGTGAGGGTTTGTTGGGGGCAGTATTGAGCTATTCCATTCAAGTTAATCACTTAGCTCAAGTGTAAAGTGTTTGCTCTAGACCATATTACCCATTTTAAGGTTACTTCAGTATTCTGTAGTCCATCACCCCATTTGGTGTTTTATTAGATTAGACTCATAAACCAATCGGGAAGAAGGCTTTTTTGTTTTCATATTTTGAACCTCTCATACACACATCCACTCTAACACACGAAACTGGCTTTTGACTGTTCTGTTGAAACAGCTTGTCTGTCTGTTTCTTACGCTTGTGAGATGAGCAGAGGGCAGGCAGAGTGTTGTGGGCCATTGTGGCGTTTTTTGCGCTTGCCAGTTGAAACACAAAATAAAGCTTAATGTCCCACTTTTGCACCTCACAGAGTCGTGCGATTTGGTTGTCATTGCAATCACAGCTTGCTGTGTGATTAACCAAAGCATTTCAAAGACTTGGAAAAAATAAATACATAAACATATGCAAAACCTATGTAACTTACGTCTTTTTTTTACTTTTTTGCCTCTCTCAGTTTAGATTGCTGAATAAAAAAATTAATACAATTTTTGTTTCAAGAAATTACTCTATAATCTACAGATGTATAGTAAATGATTATCAAACAACACCAAAAGCAAAGGTATCCAAAGGCATGCCTGCTCTCTGAGGAGTGCTGGTTGGCTGCTGTTCAATTGATGGACCCATAGGAGGAAATGGCATAATGGTGTGACATGAGTGTAGCCTTGATAAAGGACTGGCATCACAATGAGCAGTTTGGCTTTCCCACCTCATATTCTTGGACAGACTATGCAGTGTGCACTGTTTGTATGTGCTATAGTACAGGACGTTCAGTATCCTTTTGGTATGCTTGATATGATTAACTGACATGGTGGAAGTGTCCTGACCTTCTTGCTTTGTGTACCAGTACCAAGTACCAAGCACCTTTAAACATAGACAGCAAGGTTTCTAGACGGTTTGCATCCATTTCATACCAGATCGATATTTGGCAGGTGTATCATCTTTATGGCTATTTGCAGAGAATTCCTCAAAATTTGGAATAGCTTGTTATGTTCATTTGAATTTGAAAGCTGTATGATCTGTCGAGAAATGTTTTCAAGTAATATTTGTCAAACCTAACATTATGATTTCTTCTCTATTTAAATGAGAAATCTGAGAGAGATATGAGAGCTATAGGACTTGCTATTTGAATTGCTGGAAACGATTATAAGGAAAAACCATAACCCAATTCTTCAGGAGACGAAAAATAACAATCAGATCACGCTCAGAGAACAGGAAAGTGCTTTGATTTTTCAGATAAATTATTAATCATAATCCTGACCTGGCATGTAGGATGTGCTGATCATATGAAGGACTTCTGTTTGACGACAATGACTCATCTCTACTGGAAGCATTTGTGACAGTGGAGTTTCAATACAAAGCATTATTTCATTAAGGCAAGTGAGGCGTGTTGAACTGAACACACTCCAACACAGTCCCATCAGTTCTCTCTCACACAAGCACATTCGCTCAGGCAAACACTCCCCAAGGTAACAACTGTATGTTATGTGTGCGTGCATGGCAAATATTCTCCACATCTGGATTGACAAAGCAGCTGCAGCAGTTGCTGTGGCGATAGACGAGACCGCCACTCTGACTCCCATCATTTTGGTCGGTCAGGTCAGTTGAGATCTGTCTTCGTAGAGGATATATGGTGGTAGTGACCGCCTATGCCTGGGCCTTTGCCCAATTGTTGTTGTGGTAATGCAGATGTCTTGTGGGTAGCGTATGGCTAGGTGTGAGGCTATTATCTACCGGAAGGTTTCCCCTCGGACGTCTCTCGCTTCCCTTTAGCGGGCGTGGCCGCACAGGCGAGTGGCCTGGTCCTCTTGGAGACGGGCTCCTGGGTTCTGGTTTTGGGCGGGGGCGTGGAGGTGGGGCGCACGGGCGCTGCAGGCTGCCTCCTCCTCTCGCCGGCGGCCGGCGGGCGTCTGTGGTGCTGAGGGGAGGGGCTGTCGGTGCGGGAGGTGGAGTAACTACGCGGGGAGGTGCTCATGCTGCGCGCGGCCGACGGGGAGCCCGGGGCCCGGGGGGTCCCGCGAGGGCCGCTGCGGTTCCCACGGAGCAGGGTGGGGCCTGCCGTAGAGAGGGGACGGCTCTGTGGAGCCGCAGAGGGACAGGGCTCGGACCTGGGCGACGAGGAGCCCATGCTGGATGCCTTCCGAAGCCTGTTGCAGAGAAGAGAACAAAATATACTCTTACCACACGTCCGTTATTTACCATCGTGATTGTGCTATTTCAACAATCATTTACATTATATTTGCATTCAGCTTCATCCAGTGCAACTGGCAATTTAGGTATAATTTAAAGCTAACTGTACTGATCTGGAGGTATTGTGCATCATTTGCTAAGCACGAATGACATGGCACCCTGACAACAGTGAATGCTGACAGTCATGAGCCAGAGATGGTCATGTCCCCATGATTGTCATTAAGGCCTATACATATGTAGATGGTCATGTCCCCATGATGCTCATTAAGGCCTATACTGTACATATGTAGGTTTAGAATGGACGCTGCCCAGGTGTGGTGCACTTACCTGCGCAGAGAGGAGGTTGCTTTTGTTGTCTGGGGGTGTAGGGGTGCAGCGGGAGTGGTCACTGGGGCCAACGGGGGTTTCCTGACCGGCGTCACCAGCCTGGGGATCCTGCTCCTCTTCTGGCCCTCCGCCGCCCGTGGCCTGCCCCTCTCCCTCACGGACTCGTCCGACTGGTGTGTGTCGTCCTCGGAGGCCGTGGTGGACCGGCTCGGGGAGGAGGGCACACCGGGCGGTCTGTGGCTGCTCTGTCGGCGCTCCAGGACCAGCCGAGCCAGGTGGGGGCGTCTGGTCTTCAGGTGGTGCGGGGAGCCAGGGCCCCTCGGAATCGACCGGTCCGAGCCGCTCTCCTCCTCTGACACGGGCACCGGAATCCGACTCCGGCGCTGACGGCTGGTTGGAGCGTTGGTCTCAAGCTCCTCCCCTTTTGTCTCAGCACCAATCACAGGTGGTGTTTCACCCTCCAGGCCCGCCTCTTCCTTCATCTCCTCCCCTGTCTCTGCATCAGCAGCGAGGACTTCACACACCTTTTCCTGATCAGCATCCTCTTCCTGCTGAACACACGGCGCTGCCTCTAAATCAGTTTCCCCACCGGCTTCTAGAATGTTCTGCACAACGGCTTCTTTTGCATTTCGAATGGAAGCTTCTGATTGGACAGCTGCCTCAGGCATGTGCTCATGTTCTGCCTCCTGCGAAGCCGAGATGCTCTCTCTGCATTCTTCCTTGCTCTCAGCACTTTTGTCGCTCTCGCTCTCTCCCTCCTTCTCACTCTTTTTCACTCCTTTCTCTGACGCTTCCTCCTCTAGGATCACTGCATCACACGGAATGTCTTCATGTTTTTCTGAGTCATCAACTCTGTCTTCCTCTTCCTCACTCTGTGGGCTTTCTTCATCTCTATCCTCCTCCTCTAATTTCTCCTCTTCCTCAGTCTCGCTCTTGATGTTTTCTTCTTTCTCCTCCTCCTCCTCCTCCTCCTCCTCCTCATCCTCTATATCCTTCTCTTCCTCTTGCAAGACTTCTTCACTTTTGCTCTCCTCCTCCTCGCCTTCGCTCTCACCCTTCATCTCCTCTCTCCCCTCCTCATCCTCGTCCTCCTCTTCTTTGGCGCTCTCTGATTGGCTGGGCTCCGGCGCTGCCTCCTCGTGGGAGCTGGGGTGCTGCTGTCTGGCCGTCATGACGTTCAGGTGCGACGTCTCGGCGATGTGGATGAAGGTGCGCTCCACCTTGGTGAACGGCGGCGAGGACGTGCCTCCTGAACTGGACACCATGCTGACGGTCGGCATGGCGATGATGGGCCGGGGCTCGGACCTGATGATGGTGAACGGCAGCGTTCCGGGTTCGGCCTCGTCCGGCTGTGGTGGCGGCCGCTCACTCTGTGGCGTCAGCGCGGTGAACGTGCCCTGCCCGTCGCCGGGGGAGGCCAGGCCGTTGGCCGGCGAGGCCAGCACCAGGGTGCGTGAAGCGTCCTCCTGGTCGTGCTCCTTGTTGTGCGCGGGGGCCATCAGGGTGGACGCGGCGTTCTCCGGGCTCCCCTCGCTGCTCTTGGGACTGCCCTCGCTGCCAGAGCCCGGGCCCTCTTGACCCTCCTCCCGAGGCACGTCGAACATCAGCACCCCTGACAGGAAGTCCACTCGCTTCGGCCTCGTCTGGGGGGGCGGGACCTCAGGATGTGCCTCTTGGATGTCCTACAAAAGAAAATCAGCAAAATGCTTGGTTTCAGTGATGCCATTACAAAGTACACTGACAAGCACATCTAGGGTTAGTAATTATAGTAACTGATAAAGCCATCTAATAGTAGAACAACATCATTTAACAGTGGATTAAAGCAGTATATTCAGTGGGAAATATTGTATGTGTATAGAAAAAACAGACACATTTAGTTAGTTTTGAATTCAGTAGCTCTACATGTACATGGCTGATAAAGTGATTGCAAGAATTGTTAACTGACATACACTACATATCGCCATCACATTACTAGATTCAGCACTGAGAAAGAGTAAACAGACTGCATGAGTTCTTCCCCAATTCCTTTAATATTTTGGTTGTATACAAGCTTTGCAGGATTGTCTTGAGTAACTGACATACATTTTTTTAAAAGGCACAAAAGACCATGGTACAGTGTTATATTATCTTGCGTCCCTATTGTTTTTTTTGTAGTTAAAATCACCAAGCCCGTTGTGATTTCAAGTGTAGGCTCAAAATACAGTGCTTAGCCCAAGGCATGTACAGCAGCGAAGCACAAGAAAGCAGAACACAGAGCATGCTGACGGTTACACCACAAACATGTTAAATCCAGCAGCGTGTTCAATAACACATTAGTCTTTTAAGAAAAAAGCATAAAAAGCTCAAAACACATGCTTTTCTAGATATGATACAAGTGGAACTGTACAGTGTTATTGCAATACAAAACAATGCTCTGTTTGTCTTTATAAAGTTCTAAAGTCTTTTCCTATACAGGATTGCTGACTTTTGTTAATGAGGCTTTTCCAAGAGAGATGTTATCAAGCTAACAGTACACTACATACACAGCAAATTTCCCTTTTTTTCTTTTTATTTCATCACACGCACAGTGTCTCCCTAGTCACATTGGTAGGGTGTGTGTGTGTGAGAGAGAGTGAGAAAGAAAAATGACAAAATGGCTTATAAAACATTACATGGAGCGAAACCAGTGTGAACAATTATTTACACATACTGGATCTAACTGAACACTGCCCAGTGCCCTCAAACTGTCAAATATGTTTATGTAACTACCTGCATCCCAAAGAATCCAAATTACTTTTTTGACAACATATATGGGTAAACACTCTAGAAGAGTTTTGTTAATATATCTTCAGTGACATACTGCTGATTTTACATGTAATACTTTTTTTTACTCCATAAACCTGACTTTCAATGAACTTTGAATTTGGATTTCCACGTCTGGTCTATATTTACTAAACATACTGTACAGCCATCGTACATTTTTTTTCCTCTTCAGCATCTTAAACACCACTAAGTTTCTCTACCATATTATTACCCATCTCAATACTGCAACAACGCTCTACACCAGACCAATGTTACCAAGACTACATGTCTGTACTATCACGCAAGACATGACGCATATTAGGCCACAAACACTTTAGAAAATACTAAATACTGCAGAGTCAAAGCACTGGTGGCCAGTGTACAGTACTGATGTGTACATTTGCAAATGAGCTAGTTTTACCGCATCATTTACCATCACTGACCTCATTACCTGTATAGTATAGCCTACAGTGAGAAAATGATCACGCAACTCAGCACAGCATAACAACTCTCTCAAGACCTCATCAGTAGAATAATTCTGTCAGTTGTGGACACTGGGAGCAGTCATCAACTGATTGTGAGCATAAAAGGAACGGGTAGAGGAATGTGAACACATATCAATGTTTTGTTTGTAGTAGGAGACGGTCAAAACGGACAGAAACACGACTTTGAATATAGCAACAAATATCTTGATTTGTGTAGACTGCTAGCACAATCAAATGATATTTCCATGTTAAAAAGGCACAGTGCAGTGCAAATGATCTGACGTGAGTTGAGATTCATTTTAAGCTTTAGCCACATATGCCACTGGGGCCCACAAAGAAAAGAAGAAGTTATATTAGAGGCTGATCACTGTAACACATGAGAAGAAACACACAACACACTTCGACAAACTTTTATCAGACATGCATCTACTTTCATACTGCAGCCTGTCTTGTCTTACATGAAAGACCCATTCTTAATCCAGAGACGTCATCTATGAATTGTGATAAAGTGGGGTTATATACAGTACAACTCCTGACCAAAACCTCAACAATGTAGTTTAGTCATTTTGTTTTTTATTTTTTTTAAAAAAGGGACAGAATGCGTTGCTACATGTAGTGTATGAGGGTAACTGTATGTCTCTGAGTGTTTGAAAATGCATGTAAACCATGTTTGCTGTGCTTAGCATTAAGACACCAAAAGCAGCAAGCTAAGAGCATTCTATCAGGCGAAGGATGTTTAAGTGAATGAGTGCACTGAGCAGTACGAGCTAAAGCAAAACATGACCGGTGCAGCTGTGGCCGCCCCTCCAGCAATCAGTGATAGCATTCTCTCTGCGTAGCAAAACAATTGTACATTTCTGATATAAAAGAAATATACACTTTTTTACAATTTTGTGATGAAATAATAATAAAAAAAAAAAATGAACTTCTAAGTAAGGGAACTATCTGAACTAGCACTGCGCCGCTAAAGCTGAAATGCTGCACTAATCCATTAAGAGGACACCTTTAAACCTCAACGAGCACAAAATTGCATTACCATCTAGACTCACTCACTCTATATAAGTGATTTCTGTGGCAGGCTCAATTTAATAGGTAGCGCACTCTAGCAGGTTTTCTGGTATGTCAACGGTGCTGTTGCACTGCTCTATACGTTTATAAGTAGAGAGAGAACCCTGTTCATCCAGCCTAGCACACAAAGCCAGAGCATCATTGCATTCCAGAATGCCACATGGACATGATAGTGAACCATAAAAATAGAGGTGACTGAATGATACTGCACAGGGGTGCTGTCCATGTTGTACAGTAGTCATAGCAGCAATGGGGTTCTATACAATGACCACAGCAATGGTCCACAGTAATGGGTTTTGCATACCACTCTTCTTTGGTGGGGAAATTATAAACGTTATGAATTTGTCACTACTAATGATAAATAAAAACTAAAAGACAAGTGGATTAGATGGACATACAAAGACACTTATGACTTGTCTGTATCATTTTTTTTGTCTCCCTGTTTGGTGACTCAGGAACTAGACAGAGTTGGATCATCTATTCTTACACTGCTGCGCTACTGCCCTTGGGCCTCCATAGTGTTGCTGCCAAATGTCTGATCCGGTTAATCTGTCATCGGAAAAGCACACAGATGCATATCCAGCACAGCCACAAAGAACAACACTGAACATACACATTGACATGATGGGAGCACAATGACCTCCCAAACACCAAACTATTGCCAAACTCTCTATTGCCATTCAGTCTAACTGGACTTTCACTTAGTTATCTATAGGTGCGAGTGACAAAGCAGCATCTAGGACAAAGTTCAGCTCACTTTAGTTCAACCTCTCAGCTGAGGCTTTCATACAGAGGAAACCAGCAGAGCTCTATGTCCGTTTGGCTGGAAAAAGTACAGGT
Organism: Alosa sapidissima; assembly: GCF_018492685.1. Classification (NCBI taxonomy): domain Eukaryota; kingdom Metazoa; phylum Chordata; class Actinopteri; order Clupeiformes; family Clupeidae; genus Alosa; species Alosa sapidissima. Next base: position 10,548,949 of record NC_055972.1, on the reverse strand, counting down.
TGTATCTCCCCATGGCTCAGACGCAGATGAGTACAGTACTCAACACAGAGTGAAACAGGAACTGCACCTTTGTAGCTGCAACCAGTGCACTACTGACGGGCAGCCGTGGCCCACTGGTTAGCACTCTGGACTTGTAACCGGAGGGTTGCCGGTTCGAGCACCGACCAGTGGGCCGCGGCTGAAGTGCCTTGAGCAACCCCTCACTGCTCCCCGAGCTCACTGCGCCGGGATTAGTGTGTGCTTCACCTCACTGTGTGTACACTGTGTACTGTTTGTGTTTCACTAATTCACCGATTGGGTTAAATGCAGAGACTAGGGGTGTGACTTTCGAAACCGACGTCTCGAATTAGTGTCGAGGCTTCGAAGCAGAAGTGTTTCGAAACACTGCTTCGAAACGTGGTTCAAAACAGCCATGTCATGTGACCAAAATTAAGTGAACCTTCGGTGCATTTCACCAGTGTCGGCAGGCGTGCCCGCGCGTTCAATTAACAGTGTAGCCCAGGCTGCTCAAATGTGGTTCGATCCCCGTTTGATTTGTAAGGTATTGTTTCAGATCGTATCTGTTTATGTTTTCTTACTTCACCATTAACCACACAGTTTCAACTAAACTCTCAGAATGGTCAAAAATCGAGAGTTTTTATAAGAAGAAAGTGATTTAGAGAACACATAGTGGCAGCAATAAGACTCCCTTTATTGTGACTTCATGTGGTCTCGCATCCAGTAATTGACCAAGGGCATGCTGCTTAGCTTTTGACAAAGACTGAACACAGGTAACACAGCGAGCCACGAACTTTAAAGACTGCATCTCTAATACGAAGCATTTGACAGATTTGTTTCACCCTAAACAGCTCTGAGGTGTCGGAATTGTTTCAAAGCTTCGGAACAATTCGGCACAATTGCTTCGAACGTTTCAGTGTTTCATAAAGCCTCGCTTTGCCCATCCCTAGCAGAGACCAAATTTCCCTCACGGGATCAAAAAAGTATATATACTATACTATACTACTATACTATACTATACTGTCTCCAAAGAGTATTTGAGGTGGTCTTGCCCAGCCCACCACATGATCTCTTATCTATACTTTTAACACAATTCACAACACCATCCACATCAATTACTTAATTAGCACTATCTCCCATTTCGCTGTATTGTGCCTTCTGATCTTTAAACATACTACTCTTCAGTTCCTTTAGAAAGAAAGTGCTATTAATAAGCAGTTTGATTTTCTCTTGCAACTAAATTAGCTATAAATAAAATGCTACTAGTTTTTTAAATGAGAAACTCAATCAGCATTTACTGTATAAAGCATTATGGGAAGCCCGAATCTACCCCAAGGGCAATTTCTTTGTGTAAGAATGAGCTGTTAATGCTAACACTGATTTTCCAAAGACACTAGCTGCCGACACGGTTCAGGCAGTCCGACTGAATGAAAAGCAAGTGTGCACTTCAGTATTGCTACGCTACTCTGTTGATGTTGCCCAGCGTGGCTCATCCATCTGTGTGCTGTCAGCCTCGCTTATTGTTCTCATCCATTCCCTAGCCGCCGGCCGCGCGCTAAACTGGTCGGTCGTGGAGTGGGAGGTGGGATGCGCTGGGGGTCATGCTGACGTCTGAGTGCCAATAGGGAAAGTGCTTAGTGTGCAGCCTCTGCCCTTCTAATGTCCTCCCCAAATAGTGTGTGTGCGCACACACACAAACACACACACACACACACACAGACACACACACACACACAGACACACATAATACACACGCACACACACACGTCAGCACAGGACGCACAGGTTCACTCAGATATAGACACATATAGACACACCACAGCCACCAACACAGACATAAAACAAACACACTCTCACTCACACAGAAACAGAATTGTGTGCATCACCATGTTTTGTGATGGCACAAATCCTTGATCTGTCTTCCCTCATGTTCATCATTAAATATTGCAACCATAAAGAAACCACATTGCAAATAAAGACAAAGAAACAAACCAACAAAGTCAGTGCTTTCCCATAGCTATCAGTCCTACAGCCCAACTGGTCCATCTTGCTCTGTTTATCCGCTAGGATCTCCATTTCATGGGTATGACCAGACTGTACTGTAAGTGCACTGACCAGCCCTCAGCAGGATGCTGTCTGCCACACTCCCGGGCCATGCGCTGAGAGTGAAGCAGGGGAAGACGGTGGAGAGCTCAGAGCCGGACATGGCTCCCTCAGCTCATTCAAGTGACCAGGAGTGCAGATGCTCCCTGTCTCAAGAGGAACATGTGCACATGCACGCCTACAACAGCTCGGACAAAGCTCAGTCCCCATGGGCGCTTTGCCTCGTCCAAATAGGAGATTATTTGGCTGTTCCTGTTGTAGGGTTTAGTGTGTCTTGAGGATTGAAGTGACCGCTCAAGGGACACAACTCATGATGTGGTGATGGAAACAGTGATGATGGCTATGAGGAGGATGTGAATGCATAGGTGGCTGCGTTTCCATGGTAAGAGGGTGTTCTGCGATTTCGTCCTGTTCCCTATTACTACTGAGCATGTGCAGGTCCGCAGCTGTCCATTACAAGAGCTTTAAAAACAGTAAAATATCTTTTTTTTTTTTGCATAAAAAGAAATGTGTATACAGTAAAATCTCTGGCATTTTCTCCCTCGTCCTATGGCCCTTGGCAGCCATTTTGAGAGCTCAGTGGCCACAGGTATCAAGTGACCTTTTTCTGTCTCTCTCGTCCAGAGTGTAACCAGACCCGCACATTCATTCAGGAATGAACACACACATCCACACACATTCACACACACACACGGCTCCTGGCCTACGGTTATTGCACAAGCAGATGGATGAAGGTTTTCCATTTCTCCTTTCTTGTCAGTTTATAACAAAGAAGGATTGCTCTCCTGAAGTGATAAGAGTGTGTGGAGAGTGCACATGTGTGTGTGAAACATTTACAGTACAGGACTCCGTGTGTGTGTGTGTGTGTGTGTGTGTGTGTGTGTGTGTGTATGTGTGTGTGTGTATGAGTATGAGTGCGTGTACGTGAGTGTGAGTGCACATCACGTTTTGTTCATGAGTTTGGCCAGCATCTGCTGGAGGTGGAGGCGCGACAGGTTGAGCACAGAGTGGCGGGCCCGTGGGTTGCCTGGCAACAGGGGCATGTGTCGGCGGTGGGTGTGCCGGTGGGCGGGGCTGCTCTCGGCCGAGCGGCTGCGCTGAATGGCCGGGCTGCCCAGGGCGGGGTCGTGGGGGAAGGGCTCCGCTTCCATGGAATTGGAGGAGAACACATACGACGCCAATCTTCTCAAATGGGCGGGCCTCGGGAAAGAGTGTTGGGGGTGTGGCCTGTCCTCCTCCAACTGAAAGAGACCAATAAGAGTGGAGGAAAAAGGAATCAAGCTGGGAAGACTACGGCGTGTTGTGTGTGTGTGTGTGGTGTATGAGTTGTGTGTTCTCAACTGTGTGGTGGTTTGTGCATTCTTATCTAATGTATGTCCCTGTTATGGTGAGTCCATAGAAGGAAAACAGAACATAAAAAATGCGCACACACACACACAGACACACACACAGGCACGCCGAAATAAAGGACTTCAGTTTTACTGTACTCTCAATGGAATTTGATCATTACATTACATCGGTTAACTGTCCGACACTTTGGAATGATGGTCTTGGGACAATTTTTTGTGATGGGTTTTCTTGAAAATGCTGTCACCAAAGGGAACATATATTGCACAAATACAGGAATAACTACTCTTTCTTTAAGCTCTACTTTCAAATGAAAACTGCACTGCCTTCAAAATGTCAAAATCTTCTCTACTACAGAATTTCTACAAATGTAGGCCTACTCTGATGTAAAAGTATGGTACTCATTTTCTCATGGAAGAGACAAACAGTACAGTGCATACATACATATTTGATACATGCACTGTACTGTAATATACATCTGGGTTAAGTACCAATGCATTCAAAATGGTGGGAGCATCCTTATCCCCATGCAATATGCAACATCTTCCAATACAACCAAATAAAGACTAGCTCACGGCAGGCTCAGACAGGGAAGCTGTCTGCCTCAAAGGTGTCCCTGAAGAAAACTGTGAAACTGCTGTGTTCTGAAAGCCTATCACACAGGAAAAGTGTACCCTGGACTATGAGGCAATGATATGCGCCTAATGAAGCATGTTCTCTGTCTCAACCAAACAAATATAAACAATAAACATACACCCACTCACACACAGTAAATGATACAGACAGTAGGTTAATATCTACTGTGTTTGCCTACACATTCTGCTACAGTTCCTCACACAGATCCTCTCAATCCACTGAGACCTACTGCATCCGCAGTACAAACCAGAAGAACAACCATAATTTGCCTTATAAAGATGACCCAATTTTCACTGAACCACAATTTATTCGCTCTCACCTACATGACCATGTTTACACTGTTCACTGACTGTATCCCATAATGTACAGCAGGGAAGACAATGTTTAGACAATCAATGTATGTAAATCACATTCTGTAGATCAGATTGTCACACAGAAATGGTGTCATAGCGCTTCATGTGGCCCAACACAACAACTTACCATACAAGGACCCTGACGCACATGGCACAAAAATATAACAGCAGAAAATAAAAGGCCAAAACAAAAAATTTATGCTGAAAGATCACCATAAATTTGCATGAAGAGTCCTGGTGAAATGACATGTAAAAACAGCCGTTCAAAGCAGCTTTTTTTACACCAGGTGGGGGATGGAGGAATAAAACAACACAGTAAAAGATGAGAAATGGGAGCTTTTGGAACACCCATGGCTGAGTGTTCAAAGAGCCTGTAGCCTGTCCGTCAGCAGAGCGAGCCTCCAGCAGCCTGCCTTGATCAATTCACCTCCCGCGCTCATGTGCGCTTTCATGACGGACAAGTGAATAAATCAAGAAGAGTGCAGTGACACCGCAGAGGGCCAGTAGACACACACACACACACACACACACACACACACACACACACACACACACACACACACACACACACACAAAGATATGCACCATTTCTTTGCTCAGACACACGCACATTCTTACTCTCTCATACAAGCATACGCCAACAATACACACACACACACAGAGTCGCTCTTACCTGTCTGTGAGGACCAAACGGTTCGGATTCTCTCCTCCGGGGGCACGTGTGAGGCAGTGAGTGACAGGGCGAGTGGGCGGGGCTGGGCCCCGCTCCCTCCCCGTTGTTGAGAGCCATCATGCAGCGCGTCCGCTCGGCCGAGTGGGTCTTGGGCCGCACCACACCGTCGTGGCACCTCCGCCGGCCCTCGTGGTCCTCCAGCGGACGCAGCTCCTCGGGCTCCTCGTCCGTGGTGCCCGAGGTGGTGGGCTCGGCACCCGGCAGGAAGTCGCGCAGCTCCATCTCCTTGTCGATGATGACCCACTCGCGGCTGTCAAAGTCCTCCTCCTCGGCCAGCGGCACCGAGTGGATGAAGGCATTGCTGTGGGCCTCCTGGTCGGCGTCCACCGAGGCGTCTTGCCGCCCACTGGCCTGCCGCTCGCCCTGCCCCGCGTCCAGCGAGAGCATCTGGGCTGGCTGCGAGGAGTAGACCAGCCGGGACGGGGAGCACAGGATGTCCATGCGAGACCTGCGGGCCACCACGGTACACAGACAACACAGGTCAGTGTACAGCGTCTGTCAATCTGAAAGTCACGCTCAATCTGAAAGTCACGCTCAATCTGAAAGTCACGCTCTGCCTCCTCATTTGCTTTCTAGCTATGAATGGAACTGAAACATATAATGGTAAACCACACTTTCAAAACGAATCAGTTGTCCCTATCTGGACACAGAGGTGTGTTAAAAACAATCAAGTTGTGTTTTTCAACACATATTGTGTAACAAATAAAAAAAAAAGGAAACAACACAAACTATGTTTTCCCTAGTTGTGTTGTTTTCAACACATTCGTTTTAACAGTGGAGGAGAAAATGCCCCTGTTTCTCAATAGATTTCTTTATTTCCATTTGAATGTTTCTATTTTAAGTTCATCTGCACAGTCTCCTGATAATCAGTCTACTCCAAACGCACAGAATCAACACACAAAACGTTACCGTCTGTCATAGGCATCTGCGCGGCCATCTGCACCAGAGAGTCGGTCAGACTCGGGGCTGTTGACACGGCGGAACCTGAGGGCACGCGCCTGTCCGCTGGGAGATTCCAGAGCTTTCGCCTCGGCAGAGCCCGTCCCTCCTGCTTGACCCTCCTCCTCCAAAGCCACCTGTGTCTGTCAGCAGCAAAGCAAAAACCATCCGTTAAATAGGATTTTCTCTTTCATTTGAATTTGTATTATCTTTCATTTTCACTGTGAGATCAGATGGGTGTTGTTGAAGTTAACGGAGAGCATTTTCTTTGAAGCTTAATGGAGAGTCATTTTTAGAAGCTTGTATTGCTACTGTATGAAGCTCATTAGGATGTTTCTGCTAGCCTGCACTGGCGGTAGCACCAAAGATCCTTGATTACTAGCATAAAGCTCCGCTTTGACCCTCTCTGGTAGCACTGTTGGATAAGTGAGAACCTTGCTGATGCTGATCCTGAGTTTGTTGCGGTTGAAGTCCGTGTCGTCCCAGGCCTCTCCCTCGGGTGGGGGATGGGCGGCGTCGCTCGGCCTGCTGGGTGCTGGGGCGGGCGGGGCGTTCTCCTGGTCACTTAGGTGCTCATCCTGCAGGACATCATCTGTGTTCTCTCGCTGCTGCTCCCCAGGAACCGGCGTTATATTGACCACTCTGGGAAACCAGGAGGTGTCATACAGCCAGATTAGTCGTTAGATTAGAGTGCAGAGTGCAAAGCCAGAGCCAAAGTCACACAGAAACACGAAATCAAGACGGAAAACAAGGCTAGGATTTGTAAACATGTCATGTACATAAATGCGACTGCTACCATTCGATATCACTTTCTGGCAGGACATAGTATCTATTTTGCTCATGATCAATCTTTTTAAGTGAGATATTTTTTTCAGTTCAGTTCTGCTCTGATTCAGATATTCTTGGATTGTGTGTGAGAAGTCAAAGTTGTTCATGATGTAAGTGAATACAGTCCTCTCCAGAAAGCATCTAAAAGACTTTATGTAAATTGACTGGTCAAATCCATTGATCAAGTCATTGATCACATTTTTACTATATTTATGTTTCACACAGGTTCCACATCAGTCTAATCAACCAGAACCATGCAGTCACTGCCAGCAATAAATCATGGTCTACATGTAAGCCTACAGTATGTCAAACAGAAATGTAAAGGTGTCGCATAAAAGTATATTATTAAATGAAAAACACATCTATAGTCTCCAAATGACAGGTTAACACCATGGTCTTCTCTTCTAAAGGAAAAGCAGTCTAGACACAGGATGAGGGAATAGGACGACGTGTGAATTTAAATGCCAATGCCCTGCTCTGGATCTTGGCTCTAACCCAAATGGGACTGGGTAATGCTTTCAAATGAATGCAGAAATTCCTAAGCATACGTAAACAAAGTAATCTATTGTAGAAGGGAAAACAAGAAAAAGAAAATCAGCACTGCTCATGTTTGTTTGTGAGAATGCTTCAAAATAAGAAGAAGAGGATTTGGACACGCAAGCAGAGAGCACTTCAGGGACGGGGTGGGTGGAGTGGACGAGATGAAAGGCAGCCGTTCTGGACCACTGCCAACTCTGAGGGAGCCAGTGTGCAGTCCCAGGCTCGCCGCCCTGTGCCGGGCATCAGAATGACTAAACGTGCGCTGGGCTCCAGGAGGAAGGGAGTCCCGTGGGCAGGCGCTCTGCTGCATTGTGCTCTGCAACCAGTCAGGGCCGCCTGAGGTGCAGTCAGGGAGATCACAGACACACATCAGACGGTGAGGCAACGCAGGAGGCGTCAGAGCCGTCTCCCCAAGGACACACGCCCATATAAGTGTGTGTGTGTGTGTGTTTGTGTGTGTGTGTTTGTGTGTGTGTGGGGCCATAAGCTTCAATAGAAGTGGATGAGGAGAAGGGAAAGAGACAGAGACAGAGATAATTGGCAAGCCAGAATTGCAGAGTGGGTTATTTAGTGTGTGTCAGTGTGTGTGTGTGTGTGTGTGTGTCTTACCCTGCCACTGCAGCAGTCGGTCTGGTGTTTTGTTGGGGTGGGGCAGGCGTGCTGGTTGACAGCATAGGCTCTGTCCCTGCTTTCTCCCAATCATACGACTCGTTCTCAGTAATGGTCCTGTCCTTCATGCTCATATCAAACACTGACATCAGCAACTAGAGAGAGAGAGGGAGGAAGGGAGGGAGAGAGGGAGGGGGAAGGGAGAGAGGGAGAGAAAGGGAGGGAGGGAGAGGGGGGGGGGAGGGAGGGATAGGGAGAGTGAAAGAGGGAGAGATAATGAGAGAGAAGGAGGGAGAGAGACAGGGAGGGAGGGGAGGGGAGGGGAGGGGAGGGGAGGGGTGAAGAGAGTCAGAGGTGGCTAGAAATTAGACAGAGGATTTTAATGCACTACTGACACTCAATTATGCCTGTTAATTTGACTATTTAATTAAATGATTTTAATGAGACAATATTTTACCCCTTATCTAATCGCATCAATTAATAGGCAGATAAAAATGTGTGCCTACTCATTAGAGGCAGATGCCTTTGACACATAAATGATCAGTTAGTTATTAAGCAGTTAGCTGGTCTCTTTATTGTACCATAAAACATCATGCCTCTATAGATATCACTATCATGGAGAAGAGAGCCAATTACTACTGAATGATTGAGCTAACGTAATAAATACACTTTGTAAATACAATACAGTAAATCTACATTAGTGTACACTAACACCATGTGATAGACTACAGCTGACGCCATTAATGTATATCCTATGTGTTGTTTTAAATTCAACTTTATAATTTACATTTTAATTATTTCAGCTGGTTTGTTTTCACTTTTATAAATAATATATAGGAACGTGACATATTACCAACCATCACGTATGTCCAACCTCTTACGTGTATGTGTCACTTAATATTCATTTCTATACAAACCAAGACAGCGGATTCCTAGAGAAACGCAAGCACCCACACCATACGTTTATCTAGTCAAGTCAAGTCAAGTCATATTTATTTATGTAGCACACTTAAACGCAATGTTATTGACCCAAGGTGCTCAGAAATAAAATAAACAGTAATAAAAACAAAAAATAAAGACATAAATGACAAAAAATAAATAAATGAAAATACAAACTAATAATAATAATAATAAACAGATTATGATTGTAGATAAAAATAAACATATGGTTACTGAAACTACTACTACTATAGGCCTAGAGAAAGATGTACAGTAAAGTTAGATGCCAGTTAATTATAATATAAATAATATCTAAATTAGCTATGTACCAAAAATTAAATTTTATCGTGACTCGAAGAGCTGTAAACAGTGTTGTAAGGCTGCGTGTACAAATCCGCTTGGAGCTCCAGTGGAATTTTGAATTGCTGACGAGAATTCTCGGGCTAACCGTTGATGTGCTGTGAGAAAGGTTGGGAATAAGCACCCACCAGCCCAGCACTAAACTCCTAGCGTGGTAAACAAAATCGGATATTTCAGGCAGTAAAAGCCCCGGTAGGAACCAAACTAGATTTTGTTCAAATCTACACACCTATGGCTAATGAAAAATGTAAGGTTCATTTAGCAAATGTTATTTTGAAGTATTAAAAAACATTGTTGTTTTAGAATTTTCGAACGAAATGGTTGGTAATTAGCAGGTTTATGATAATGGTGTTTGAAATTTCCCAGTAAGACTGAACAATTTTACACTGACATGAATCATTTGATAATATTTAATATTTATATATCATTTGCTGGGTCAAGACAAATTCATATACAATAAATACATAAATGCAGCACAACACACATACAGGTTTATTTCAAATGGAAGAAGCTGTTAAAGGGAGTTAGAGGGAGATCCTAGTACCTGGTAATCTGGTTTGGTATAGTAGTCTAGCCCCAACACGTGGTCCAAGAAGATGTAGAACTCCGACGGCATGTGCTTGAGCAGCATCTTGTGCTCGTAGCGTTCCTTAATCTGACCCACCTGCTCCTGTTCATCACAACATCAAATCTGAGATTAGCAATACAACAGAGAGAAATCTGACACATGACAAACAGTAAATTAAATGGTGTGATAGGTTTAATTCAGGGTGACACACACTTGATTACACAGTTGCCTCCTAACTAGCAGGGTGAATTACCTTATCCTTAATTTTTCGCCATGGTAACTGACCAACAGTGAACTCCACCAGCATATAAAACAGGGACCACAAATCGTCATGCCGACCCATCTCCTGTTAAACAAGGAGCAGAATCAGTTTCTAATCACTCACATGAAGCACAGATAATGTATTCATGTGGATATAGGAAATGTTGACATTGCATGAAAAACACAGCACATACTTTGTTTTTATGAGCATTGACAGACGCATATCGGACTGTCCCCCGGAATCCTGCCACCGTTCTTGGCTGAAAATTACATATTTAGCAACATTTCAGTCTCCTTGTGAATTAAAATGAATTCAGATCTCACACATTTAATACTTTTAATAATATGTGTATGTGTGTGTGTGTGTGTGTGTGTGTGTGTGTGTGTGTGTGTGTGTGTGTGTGTGTGTGTTATCATGTGTTGTGTGAAGAGACAGCTTGAGGGTATATGGCGTGCCTGAGAACAGTGTTTGTGCAGCATGCGGTGTGCAGCACGCGGTGTACACTGGCTGGCCCAGGGGAACAGGCTTCTCTCTCCACTTGCATCTGCATCAGTGCCTCAGCTTAGCTACTTCTCCACCTCTCCTCTCCAGCGCTCATCCCTCTCTCCTCTCCAGATCTCATCCCTCTCTCCTCTCCAGATCTCATCCCTCTCTCCTCTCCAGCTCTCATCCCTCTCTCCTCTCTCTTCTTTCTCTCTTCTCTCCTTTCCAGCTCTTGATCTCCTCTACTCTCTCTCTCTTTCTCTCTTCTCCTCTCCATTCTCTCCCTCCCCTCCCCTCCTCTCCAATCCCCTGATCCCTTTCCTGAGTGGAAGAGTGTCACCCTCCTTCTGTTTGTCCCCATGTCACCTCTGGTGGCACCTGTGTGGATCTTATTTGTCCCCATGTCACCTCTGGTGGCACATGTGTGGATGTTCTAACAAATGGTCAAGCGGGAGAGCACAGAGAGGCCCTTACTAGAGGAGATGAAGGACAGGAGTAATGAGGCAGAGGGAAAAGAGGAGAGAAACTGAGAAAAAGGGTGCAGAAAAGAAGAAAGGATGGACAGAGGGAGGGACTGGTGTGTGCTGTGGACTGGGCGTCCAGAGAGGAGAATGTGAGGTGCTCTGCAGTCCAGTAGAGGACAGAGAGGTGCTGAGAGAGACCACTCACAATGCAACTCTGTCGCTATGGCAAGGGGAACAAGCACTTGAGAATAAAAGCATGCGCTTCCAACAAAAAGGACCAAAGGAACTGCGAAATGAACAAAAACAAACATGACAAAGCATTTAAATCATAACACATTCTCAGACACAAATAATGAAACATAACAAGTTTTACTGAATCCAAATTAAAGAAAACAGAACATACATCACAAATACCACAATGACAAAACCAAAGATATTAAATGACACCATGTTTACTTGATACAATTCAACAGCAGTAGGGTAAGGACATGGCTGTGAGATTTCTAATGGTGCTGGTTAACACAGCCCAAGGTCTTCTGCTGTTCATTGCAGTGCCGAGCATGCAGGCCATGACACCACATCTACCCTGGGACTCTGATGCACTACATACCTCATACATTATTTACTGGGAGTGAGAGACTTTTTCCCACCTCCAGCTTAAACAACACACTCTTATTATATACTGGAACATCAGTTAAGATACGGAGACTAACTCAGGAAATATTATTTTAAGAATTATGGTATTACTAGTCCAATCTAGGAGGAGTCAGTATGTGTATGTGTGGAGGAGATTTCTGCAGGCTGAGTTTAATTAATGGCTGAGTTTTTGCAGCAGTACAGGTGCTTAATCAACGTGACCCATCTGAGTAAGCAGAAAGATTAGACTTGCCGTATATCCCACTCTTCCCTTCTGTGTTCCATTACTCTCCCTTTACCAACATGAAAGAGACACATTCAATCTCTTAAGGCATCACTTGAGGGCTCTGGGTGTCGGCTGTGTGTGTGTGTGTGTGTGTGTGTGTGTGTGTGTGCGTGTGTGTGTCGGGGGCAGCAGAGCTAAGATGGAGGCCGGGTGGTGACGATGCTGACGGCGGTCCCGCTGCAGGGAGCTGGTACTCACCGGCCGCACCTCTCCGCTGGTGTTGGTGTACTGCCTCGCCAGGCCAAAGTCTAGCATGTAACATTTCCTATATGTCGATGGCAGCCGGCCCATGGCAAAGTTGGACTAAAGGCAGCAAAGCAGGAAGAGGGAGAGGAAGGGAGGGAGGGAGAGAGAGAGAGAGAGAGAGAGAGAGAGAGAGAGAGAGAGAGAGAGAGCATAAATCAGTCTTCCAGGATTTGTAGCAATGTCAAAGCTGCACACACACACACACATACACGCATCTACACAAAGCAAAGTCTGTCTGCTATCCACGAGCAAATTCAATGACATTGATTAACTGAACAAATTGGAGACAGAAGGATCGATCTAACATTTAAACAATTTAATTTCGCCGTAGCCAAATTAGCCTCCAGTATTGTGAATAGTAAATGAGTAGAGGGGGTCAGGTGAGATGGGAGGAGGTGAGATGGGAGGAGGTGAGATGGGAGCTGGTGAGATGGGAGCTAGTGAGATGGGAGGAGGTGAGATGGGAGGAGGTGAGATGGGAGGAGGTGAGATGGGAGGAGGTGAGATGGGAGGAGGTGAGATGGGAGCTAGTGAGATGGGAGGAGGTGAGATGGGAGCTGGTGAGATGGGAGCTAGTGAGATGGGAGGAGGTGAGATGGGAGGAGGTGAGATGGGAGCTGGTGAGATGGGAGGAGGTGAGATGTCAGCTGGTGAGATAGGAGGAGGTGAGATGGGAGGAGGTGAGATGGGAGGAGGTGAGATGGGAGGAGGTGAGATGGGAGGAGGTGAGATGGGAGGAGGTGAGATAGGAGGAGGTGAGATGGGAGGAGGTGAGATGGGAGGAGGTGAGATGGGAGCTGGTGAGATGTCAGCTGGTGAGATAGGAGGAGGTGAGATAGGAGGAGGTGAGATGGGAGGAGGTGAGATGGGAGCTAGTGAGATGGGAGGAGGTGAGATGGGAGCTGGTAAGGGCAGGTGGCGTACAGGCTTAATGTCCCTGTGCAGGAAGCCCACTGAGTGAATGGCCTCTATGGACTCCAGGATCTGTTTGCCCAGGCGGAGCGTGGTGCTCATGGAGAAGGTCCCCCGAGGCTGGCTGCGCCTCAGATCAGCTAAGTTCCTCCCCTACAGAGGAGAGCGGGGAGGGAGAGAGAGAGAGAATCAGTCTTTTATCCTCGCCGCTCTTGTTTGCAACACAACTGAACTGACTGGTAACTGTAAAAGGATTATTTGGGGATTATGAGATTTACAGAATCGATAAACTTATTAATGTTATTATGCACTCCAACACTGACTACATTGACTACAGACAGTTTGATCATTTCATTACAATTCCCAGTTGTAAAACTGAACACATGATGTGGTCACTGCACTGGTCACTGTACCTGCAGTTGCATAACCACGTAGTTGAACTTCTCGTTTCGTCCACATCCGATAAATTTGCAGACATGGTTTTTCCCTGAAAATAGTGTAAACATAACATAAACATAAAGGTCATGAAAGAGACATGCAATACAATTAGAAGTGGAATGGTACTGTTTTAAGTGCTTATTCCGTTACGCTTTTAATGAGAACAGTGGCTAGAGGACATCAGGAGGCATTTCACAGTGTCCTAAAAGAAGGGCACACACACACACACACACACATTTTCTTTCTGTCTCCCTGATCCTCGCTCTCTTGCTATCTCTTTCACGCCTATTACCCTTGGAAACCTCCCTGTAGTATTGGAAGCTCCCAGCAGTACTGCAAAGCCACAGCTGGAAAAAAACCGGATCTGACAACCAAAGAAAACCCCTGCACTTTGAGTGTGTGTGTTTGTGTGTGTGTGTGCGTGCGTGTGTGTGTGTGTGAGAGAGAGAGAGAAAGAGAGGGAGAGGGTGTGTATGTGTCCGCTGATCCGCTCATGTGCATGTGCAATGTTAAAGGCACAGCTCTGAAGTGGTTATGATTACTGTGTTTGTGTTTGTACCTTCCTGTGATAAGCTAAAAGCCTATTAGCCGAATCAGACTCTCTGTCTGGGCTCTGGCTCACTGCTCCAGCAGAGCTAATAGGAGTCATCCAGTGAAAAACAGTGAAAGTGTACGTTTATGAAAAAGAGTCCACAATTGGATTTATAGTTCACAGTCTTTATCACAGGAAATATTTGTACCTGAACTATTTAATGTTCCAGCTTCTAGATAAATAGTTATATACCAAGCGACCGAATCAAACTGAATTTGTCAGGTTTTGCATCATCATTGCAACAGAAATAGCAATCCACACAATTCTCCACACAATATAATAGCAACAGTGAAAAGGTGCAACATTCTCTGCTATATAATTTAGAACAATCACCACTCCCTCATGCAGACAGAGACACTGAGTACAGATTTGAAGTCTTTACATGTTACAGTTTCTCCACAGCTTTCGGGTTAGTTGAACATGCTATACATTTACAGCTTCAGACGTCTGATTGACTGAGCCAGGGGCCCACTTCCGATGGATTATGTGTGACACACTTCATGATTTCTGTGCACACCACGGAAGCAACTCTACAAGCAGATGCAGGTTAAGATTACTTCCTCTACTACTCAGTCAGTTAGTTTGGTTAGATTGCCTCAAGAAACAGATGGAGAGATGGGCAGAGACTCTCACACATAATTCCCATTGATATGTACAGGGAGCCCCAGGTGAGTAAGAAGCTGTGTTTAATGGTACAAGAGATAGGGATAGGGCCTATATGGGTGTAAGCAGAACTAAGCCACACTAAAATACACTTAGCTACAACATTTAAGAAATGGACTTCTTCAAATGGAGAAATTGACAATACTTCAAATGTGACAAATGGACTCCTGATTAGTGACACATAAATGTGTGCTTCCATTTGCTTGTGAGCATTTACTGCAAGAGAACCAGAGACTTGCTGCCTGAGGCAAGCATGAGAGCACACTTGCTTACCCTGGAGTTTCTTCAGAACAGCCACCTCCATCTTGAGCACTTGTTTGGGTTGCTGGGCCGACTCCACCTTCAGTGCCACATTTTCCCTGGTCAGCAAGTCTAGTGCTTCATAGATTTCCCCAAAACCACCTCCCCCTATCTTCTTGAGCTGACAGACAGACAGACAGACAGACAGAAAGAGAGAACAAGTTTATGGGAAATGGAGAGTGAGAGTGAGAGAGAGTTAAAACACAATGGACAAACTGTCTGTTAAGTAGTCATTATATAATACTGTATGTCTTAGCTGCTCAGTTTATGCAACTACAAGCCTTATTAAAACCTCTTGTGAATGACTCTCAGGCAGGCATGGAGTGGTTTACTCACACCTGTTTTTAATCCGTAAATGAAGTTTGTGTTTTAAACAGCCAAACTGTAATATCCACATATTCCCTATAGTGGCATCACAACAGACAGTCTGTCTATCACTTGCTGATCACACATATCATGGCATTTATCACTAATGAAACACCAGCATACATTTCCAATGGCTTTCAAATCTTCAAAATTCCTTACCGTCATCTTTCAGATTTTAAATGTGTATTGCAGATTTATCCAATAGCAGAAAAACACAGCATGTGTTACAAAGTAAACACATTTATTACAATCCCCAATGCATACTAATAGATTTTTCAGGGGAAAATGTGTCATAGTTGGAACTGTTTTGAGACAGTGACACATAAATTAATGGTATTGGGAAGCTGTGGGGTCACTGAAGTCAAAAACTTAACACTGTATGTGTCTAATATAATGATTAGGAGAGGTTCATCATGGAATATTAACTACTAAGTAGTCTAGTTAACTTGACAATAACAGCAGCCTGATAGAATAAAGGCTGCCCTTAACTGACCTCCCTAAGCCTGTGTGTGTAAAGAGTATCAACATTACGATTGGTATTCATATAAGATCACCCAAAAGGGCACACTCTCAAATACACTGCACAATACAGATAAACGCATGTGAGCATGTGGGTCAGAAAACAGCTCTCACACCTGGTATCCTGAGAGCAAAGGGCCGAGACTTCAAAGGGCTTCACAAACACCTGACCATGTGAGTGTGTGCAAAGTACGTGCCTTAGTGTACTAAACAAATTTACTATAACAAATGTGTGAACACAGTTGATCTTTTTAGACACACATCACACAGAAACACACACACACACACACACACACACACACACACGAGCACACACACATAGGCGTGTGGTCACTCACCACTTTCCAGCGCTCCTTCACCATGCAGTTTGGTGGCAGGATGTCCACCTGCTCCCCCACCCCGTTCATGTTGACGTCGCCCTGGACAGCAGGCCCTACACACTGCATTGGCCGGCTAGAGATGGGCACTGCTGCCTGCGGCCCCCTGCCATTTACCTGCAAAACCAAACACACCCAGTCAACACCAAACACACCCAGTCAACACCGAACACACCCATCAACACTAAACACACCCAGTCATCACCAAACACACCCAGTCATCACCAAACACACCCAGTCAACACCGAACACACCCATCAACACTAAACACACCCATCAACACTAAACACACCCAGTCATCACTAAACACACCCAGTCAACACCAAACTCACCCAGTCAACACCAAACACACCTAGTCATCACCAAACTCACCCAGTCATCACCAAACTCACCCAGTCATCACCAAACTCACCCAGTCAACACCAAACACACCCAGTCAACACCAAGACATCTGGGAAAGACTATGTTAATTACCCGTACAGCTTTGAACTGTTTTAACTGTTTTACAGCATGGGTGACCTGTATTCCTCAAACAATAGGTATGTGCATAAACATAAACGCTATTTCTTCAAATGTATACATACATATCCATTAAGGACAGACAACACAATCAGTCTTTTCCAGACAAAGCAAGAACTTGTCAAACACTTAACTGGACAACTCCCCTGTACAATTACCCTACACCGACAAACCAAATTGTATGTAGGAAAAATGCTGAGGGGGAAATCAGTTACAGTGCATGGAAAGATTTTTCAGTTTCACATACTATATTACTGAAGGAAATAAGTTGCTAGGATACAGTCTGATATTTCAGGATGAATAAGATGAAGGTCCTGCAGACATCCACTACTCATCAAACCATACGCAGGTAATGATTCATGCTACACAAATATGTCATTTTAGACAGGACAAATATATTGCAGCCAATACAGGCTTAGGTTCCAATCCAAGTTAGTTCCAAGGTTCCAGGTTAGTATACCAGCACATGCTAACAATGCACACATAACCACACAGAAGCACAAAGGTAGAATGGCGGTCAAACAGAACAGTTTGAAAGATGTCACATGAACACCTGTGCCCAAACTGGCAACAGTAAAAAGAACAAAGCTGAAAAAAGCCAATGTGTCAAAAGGATAAAGTCTGCCCCTCATAGCTTTGTCTGTAACACTGTGCACACGTGTGCACATGAACACACTTGTGTGATACTACTGTACACAATAACACAAACTAGCAGCACTAGCCCAACACTAGGAGCATTTCACAGCAGAAATGGTGCAGTAGCACCGTGAAACATGATCTCAATGCATTTTATATATTTAAAGTAAAATGAGACAAAATATTAAGCAAAATAATAGAGACAAAATAATGAAACATAATCAATGAACAATTAAACAATGCAATTTAAAGAGTAGTGATAGGATGTTTGAACAAAAAAAAAGTACCAGTAATTTAAAAATCCATACAAATAACCACATTAAAAGCACATCAAGAAAATATTATAAAGGCGATGAATTTGACTGCAGGCCATAGAGTTTTTAATCTGGATTTAAAATATCAACAAATCAGCATATAGTTTTGATCTGTATGTGTATGAATCCACACGTCTGGATATCATGGGTCGCTCTTAAAACATACAGGCTCTGCCAAACTGCCTGTGCAATTAGTTCCACGTCATCCCCGTATCTCAATACGAGACACGCAAACCATCCTGCATCAGCTCTCTTTAGCTTGGGGGACTGAGTGCCTAAGAGGCTGCAGACTACACCCATCCCAAACCATTGCAGAGTATCAGATATCAATTCTCTGGCCCAGACAGATGGTCATTTTAGCAGGGAGAAGACTATATTCTGTCCCTTTGTCTTTCAGTGAAAAATATCTAAATGAGCTTTAATTCATTCTCTTGGCTGTTGTGGCTTTGTAAAATACTACTCTGTGGAACAGCGGCTTCTTGAAACTGGCCTCCTTTCAAATGCAATTTGAGATCCACATGAAACAGCTAGGCGCTTTCTTGTGAATGACGTACAGTAATTTGTTTCACTTCTCAGAGATGAGTAACAAGCTATTTTTGGCCCTAGTATGCTAGAGGCTCTAGCAGTTTCCCTCCACATAAATATCCTCAAAGTCCGTTAAATCCTTAGATGTCAGTCAGTTAGGTGACAGATCTAGACCATTACTACTGACTACTGTCTGACACACATATGCACTCAGTCTAAATCTCCAAATGCTATCCTACTTGATTCTACTGCCAGGGAATCAAAGCTACATTACTGCTGCTTACCAACACAGGTGATGTCATCTTTTCCCATGGCTAAAAAAATGAACAATCAGAATGTTTGTATGACCCTTTTGAACTGGAGCGCTGGTGACCGAGCAGCATCTGTTAGTCTACATCTGAGGGTACACCCAAATTGTGCTTACCAAAGCTCTTGCACCATGAGGTCCCCTGTGTAAAACAACCTCCAGGCTACTTAAAAGCACCACTCTTCTAAGTCCTGTCTCTGTTCCAATGCTGGAAACCTGCTCTCGAGATAGACTAAAGGAAAGACTTTCAGAGCAACACCAGAAGGACCACGAAAGGGGAAACCTCCTAAACCTTCTCCCCTACACTTCTGTCTTCCTGACCTCAGCAGTTAAGGACCTGTCCAAGTCCAGCAGACAATGTCATTGTCATCAGTCATGTCAGTACATGTTTCAAAGTGTAATTTAAGATTAAATACCGTAGGTAGGATGACTAAGGATAGCGGGTTACAGATGGCCAGTTAATGGTAAGACACATAATAGATAGGTCTACTGAGATATCTGAGGAGTTGGTCACTGTTATGAGAGCCCAAAATAAATACTCACCTCACCTCACCTCACATGTGCTAAGTGACCGCATGGAAATTATTTAATGTGATTGCATTTTGATCAACTTTATTGCATGTTAAGCTTACATGTTAAATCAAAGACAATGGGAAACAAATGTGTCAACCAATATCTACTAATTAGTTAGATCACAAAGAAAACTGCTCACAAATAAGAGGACATTTCAAAATCAACTGGTGAGCCAATATTTCCATCCCAATAGAAGACAACAACAGAGATTTATCAAATACACTCGTGAGCAACAGAGCCTTGTCCAAGATAACCAAATATTCCATATGAAGTGCATAATCTGAGTTAACAGAATTTAGTACAAATAAGCAGACAAACTATAATGCATAAAGCCAGACCATTTGTGTCATTTACCTCGCCCAAAGGATGATAAAGCGCTGTGCTCCTTTTCGTTTCCTTTTTGTAACCTTCATTGGGGACTGTGCGGGGGCGCAGAGTCTACAAAAGGATCTTTGGTAGCGCAAAACTGCAGAGGTACCGAGGGGAAACTGGCAAGCATCTCACTGACATTTTAGCATTAATATAAATTCAGTGGGTTATAATTATACAGGGGAGATTTCACAAGTGAAGAATTCCTCCCAACTATAAACTGTTTGACACTATAGCTGTTTTCACAACTGCGAGGTAAAACAAAACATATGCACAAAGCCTATCATAACCAACACGTCTACAAAATGATGAATTGTCATCATGCACCTGAACGACAAGCATGTTTTCGATCATTTGCCAGTAGCCTACCGTCCGATGTCTACATCACAGTGACTAGCCTATGACAGCGAATCCTTTCCGTGAAGCTTGTGTTTAGCATTACTGGAAGCTTAAACTGTCACTGTAGTAGCATAGCCTAGTTGATTCATAGCCTACTGTACTGTAGCACATCCATCCGAACCTTCGCATAAAACAGTCGATATGGAACATTAGATATTTGCTAATGATATTTACATCCTGGCCGGTCGTCCTGCACTGCTGCCTGCCCTCACATTTTCTCCGCACTGCAGCGAGCGCGCACAGTGAGAAAGCACAGTGGTGCTATACTCAAGTTGCGACAGGCGGCGCGCGTCGCCTGAACACAGACGTCAAGATCACCCTAACCCCTGGTCCCGCCCTAGGTATGTTCTCGTCCAATGAATAGCTTTTACAGTTAAACCCGCCTTTGAAAACGGTTTCTTGCATAACCCATTGGAGTAATTTCAATCATTCAATGTGAGGGACAATCGGAGGCAACATTCCCTTGCTCTGTATGGATTCGAGGAGCAGCTTGGGATATGTCGTTTTCCAAAGGCCTCCATCATTAATGCGATAAGGAAGGATTTTCGACTCTAAATACTACATTTCCCTATGTTGACCTGCGCGACTTGTGATGAGCAGATCTTCTGATGCGTTTCTGTCAATTATTCATGATCATTGTCGTACAGGTATAAAATTAGATTATTATACGGTTTAGGTTTGGATACTAAATTTTAGATTATGCAAGGATGTGTCATTTAATCAAGACTCACTGGCACATCCCAAAGCGCATACTCTCTATCACAAAAGCACACGCATCCGATGGGCGTTTGCCTCCCACATAGGCATCCCGCTATGCATAGGGTCAGTATTGACAAGGTGCCAACACACGCGACACAGAAAATCAAAAACGTTAACTTAGGATAATGCAATGTCGAATTGCACAGACAAAAAAATGAAGAAGACCATTGTTCTGCCAACCTGCTCGCCTGCCGACGAAGTAAGACCTCAGTTGGACATGTTTGGGTGAGGCGCATCATTTCGTTCCCAGGGCCGCTGCGGTTTTTTCTTCGTTGATGCTGCACCATTTCCCATCCTCCCCGTTCTCGGTTTCAGCTCTGAATCAGCATCACACGGATACTCCCATCATGCACCGCGCCCTTGCGTACATATACTGTTGCATGGCAACCTGGATGGTGTGAGTTGGTTGTGAAATGTGAATCCTAAATCCAGATGAGGCAGTTACAGGCTCCCGTTGAAAAATGTATTTCACATTGAGCATGCCATGTACAAATAAATAATTTACTTATGTAATGTAATGTACTGTAACTTTAACTTATATAGGCCTATATAAGTTACAGTACGTTACATTACATAAGCAACTTAACGAAAATGTACACGCAAGAGCAGAAAGCAGTAGAAAGCAACATAGAACAACTTGGAACAGCACTCTCCAAGAAAAGCGCAACAACCGAAACAGTGATTAGCTAGATGTTCAATATTTCTTCGGCGGGGTCAGGACTGTGCAACGCGCCATGTCATACACGATACATGCTACAAAAAACAGTGGATATTAATCTTACAGCGGGGAAAATAAGTATTGAACACGTCAACATTTTTTTCATTTAAGTATACTTCCAGTGTGGCTATTCACATGATATTTTCTCCAGACATTAGTATTAACTTAGATAATCCACACATATTAAAAAATCCAAACATTGATGTCCATAAGTAGACTTATGAGTAAAAAAGTGGAATGCCACAGGTAAAAAGTATTGAACACGCCTACTGAAAATACTTTGTGGAAAAGCCATTATTTGAGAGCTTCAACGCATTTCCTGTATGACTAAACTAATCAGTTGCAGTATTCAAGTGTGATTTTGGCCCATTCTTTTAAACAGATAGTCTTTTAATATTGAAGATTCCAGGGGTCCCACTTGTAAATTCTGATCTTTAGGTAACTTCCAAAATTGTTCAATTGGATTAAAGTCAGGGCCTTGATTTCCTTTCTCTGAAACCAATTGAGAGTTTCCTTTGCTGAATGCTTTAGATCATTGTCCTGCTGGAAGGTCTAGCCACGTCTCATACTCCTCGTCCTGGTGGATGGCAAGATTCTCCCAGGAAAAATCGCTCTGTGAAACTGTGTGAAGTCTGCCAGTACTATGAGATGAAAAACAGCCCCACACCTTGATGCCTCCACCTCCAAACCTCACTGTTAGCATGGTATTTTTAGGGTGATGCACAGTGCCATTTCTCCTCCAAATATGGTGTGTATGACATCCAAAAAGTTAACATTTTCTTTCGCCTGACCAGAATACATTCTCTCAGTATTTAATAGGCTTGTCCAAATGTTGTGTAGCAAACTTTCAATGAGTTTCGACATGTTTTTCTTCAGTAATAGAGTCATGCGGGGTGAGCGTGCATAGAGGCCATGGCGGTGGAGTGCATTACCTATGATTTTCTCTGTAACAATTGAACCTGCTGCCTCCAAGTCTTTCTGGAGCTTTCTCCAAGTGGTCCTTGGCTCTTAGGCTACACTTCTGACTATCCTTCTGACTTCCTGGTCAGAAATCTTGTGAGGAGATCCTGTGCATGGCCGATTGATGATGCAGTGATGTTCCTTCCACTTGCAGATAATGGCTCCAATACTGCTTATTGGATGATTCTTAAGTTTTGAAATGCATCTGTAACCAGTTCCACTGATATGTTTTGCAACAATAATGTTGCAAAGGTCTTGGAAGAGCTCTTTGCTTTTACCCATTATGAAATGTTTCTTGTGTGACACCTTGGTAATGAAAAACCTTTTTATAGCTCATTAATATGTACTAATCCATCATATTAATTTGGACAGATATGAGGGATAATTACTCTCTAACTGTGTATAGATTCCAGCTCGTTCCTGGCCATTCCTTGCCTTTGTGCACTGCTTTTTCTTAGCGTGTTCAATACTTTTTCCCTGTGCCATTCCACTTTTTTGCTTTTAACTCTACTTATGGACATTAATGTTTGGATTTTTTTTATATGTGTAACCTAAGTTAATACTAATGTCTGGTGAAAATTTCATGCAAATAGCCTCACTGGAAGTATACTTACTGAAAAAAATGTTGACGTGTTCAATACTTATTTTCTCCGCTGTATATCAGTATTAGTATCATATTTAATTTTGACCTTCCGCACATTGGAGAGGCTAGTTGAGCGTAAACCCAGGGTGCAGGTGTAGCCTGTCTGGAAAATGACAGCGATGCAAAAGAAAGACAAACAAACAGTGCTGAAATTAGATGTCATTATTAAGCCAGCAAGAGTATGCAAAACATGCCAAATATAGGTTAGCCTACAGTAGCCACCTTAAGCTAAGTTTATAACGTGGCCAGCCATTGAGCATCCTTTGCGTGCGCATCTAATGTTGGTAAAAGGGAAACCCGTCTATAATATACAGTGATGCAGTAGGCCTATAATAATATTTTCATGTTCAAAAATTACATTTCTATAGTTAAATGCAGAGCAGTACTAGTGCAATGCACTAAAAACTGCAGTATTGACACTTGAAGTAGTGCAGATATTTTTGTAAGAGCAAGTTGGCCTACAGAGAAGAGTTTAGAGAGATGATGTCATAGTTAGTTAGGGAAAGTTAGGCATTTTATTCTCCAATCTGCAAACAAAATTCTTACCAATAGCTTTTTTTACAATGTGTTCCTATAGGTGTCTAGTAACACCTCCCAATTTATCCACAGCCAAATCCTTGGGGAAACGCCTGGAGAGCCAATCAAGTTTGGGGTGCCCAGAGGGTCTGGGCGAAAATAATGAAACCATTTTTTTTAAACCAATATTAGCTTTTGAGATGTCTAACTTGGGGTTTTAGGTCAACTTCTTCTCAACGTCAGCAAGACTGGAGCTAATCATAGAGGAGGCTGTGCGGAATGCACATCCTCATTCACATTGGGGCCTCAGCAGAGTTACCTGCTTCAGATTCCTCTTGGCCAGGGCTTAACATCAGGGAGGATCTGAGCTGGTCCTGCACACAGGTGTGATCATGAAGGCAGCGAGACAGCAGCTCTTCATTCTTCATTAGTTGAGGTTTGCCAGCTGTTACTGCTGCTCCATTGAAAGTGAGTGGCAGAATCCCATGCAGGGGCGCGTTTCCCCAAAACCATAGTTGTTAACAACTTTGTTGGTTGCAATGCAATTTCCCATTGCCAACCAACTATGTTGCTAACAGGTTAGCAACTATGGTTTTGGGAAACGCACCCCAGCTTAGTATGGCAACAACACCATTCATGACAGTAAGGCTCTGCAGAGGGAGGATGATCAGCACAGCCCACAACAAGGACTGATACTGGCCATTCTGCGCCTCTGGCCATTCTGCACCTCAGCAGCTGAAGGAGGAACACAAGGCTCATCCTCTCTGACCCTAGTCATCCCAGTCAGCCTCTCACCCTCTTGCCATTTGGCATGCGGTACTAGAGCATTTGGACCCATACCACCTGATTCAAAGATAGTTTTTTCTATCCACAAGTTATTCTGTCATTAGCACCACACATTTCACAATTAAAAAGCATAGGCTACACATTCCTGATTAGCAACCACCCCCACACCTTTTATTGTTTGCAGTCTCTTTACTGTGTCTGTTTCCATTGCCACTGAATTATGTCTTCTTA
This sequence comes from Alosa sapidissima, assembly GCF_018492685.1. NCBI lineage: Eukaryota > Metazoa > Chordata > Actinopteri > Clupeiformes > Clupeidae > Alosa > Alosa sapidissima. Next base: position 10,524,198 of record NC_055972.1, on the reverse strand, counting down.
TATCTCAGCCTACTTCCTGCACTATTTTAATATTCTGTTTAATATTTCTTTTGACTGATTCTGTGATGTTAACAAGGATTAAAGTTCTCCGTCATAGGACGGATTTCCGTCAATTTGATTTTAGAAATGTCATATTTGAGATCGATGCAGATCCGATAAGAAAAAAAATAGGAGGGGGGGATTATCACCTTTGCTTTTCCAAAGAACACGTATGGAGGACTAGATAGATAGATAGATGGATACTTTATTGATCCCCGAGGGGAAATTCAGGACTATAACGGTCTAAAAGTCGGATTATAGTGACACATTAGATACAGCTGATGAGGTTGGCCAATCCGTTTAACTTTTTTGGATATGATATTGTGAGCTCTATGTAATTCGGAGAAGCGTGCGGTGACCATACATTTTGGTAGGGCAGAAAGTCTGACTTTTTTTAATAGCCTATCATTTTGAGCTACATTAAAATGACATATTTTACAGGACTTTGCTGTATGCTTAAATCATGTCACAGTCAGAATTGTAGATCAGTAACACATCAGTTAAGTTTGCACCGTTCTCATCACGTTAAACCAGCGAAGCATAACAAAACTTTTTTTGTTTTGTTCTGTCTGGCCTGCTGCTAACTATCTAATATTTTTAAGTAGTTGGGTTTTATAACTGCAACTCAAGACAGTTGGGTGTGGATAATTGGATAATTGTCTGACCACTCGCTGTAGAAACTAGGCTATATTATAGGATATACCTCATTCTCTGCAGCAACCTATGCCATACCTTTGAACACCGTTGCCTTCTCGTTTTTGCGCTGTCAAAAGATGCTATTAAATCCACTAGAAGCTAAACCAAGGAAGACACCAGGGTTAGCTAACGTATCTTCTAATTTAAACCTAATTTAAAAGAAACTCAACACGGTTAACAGGTGCAACAATGCAATTTCTGCATCTTGAAATGAAACGATAGGCCTAATTTATAACTGGCGGAATAATTTGAGTAGTTCTAGAATATGACCATGAGGCAGACTACCCCAGATAGCAAGCATAGTCGGCCCGATTCTGGCTGAGTGCTGGCAGTGTCGGCTGAGGTCCGAGTCGGCTGAAGCACAGTAAACACAGTCGGCCCGATCCTGGCTGAGTGCTGCCACTGTCGGCGGAGTTTCAGGTCGGCTGAGGCACTGTCCCCTTGAATGGGCCGACACTGACACGCAGTAGTTGGGCTGATTACTGAGTGTCTTATTTGGCCCGATTGGGGTTTGATGGGCTACTGCCAGTTTTCGAATCAATCTCGGCAGACGGATTTCATACAGTGTGTGGCCCGATACTTCAGGAACGAACACTGATCAGTATCGAGGCTGTTGGCGGCAAAAATGAAACATTTAGCGACAGCCGGACGCTAAACGTACATGGCCCAATTCTGTGAAGTGACTGTCGGCCCATTACATGTGGAAGAGCCACGAGCAGAGCAACTGTTCAGTTTGAAACCAGCAGGACGGCGCGAAACTGGCTCGTTTTGGACACTGCCTGTGGTAAGTAACATGCAACTTTACCTGTTATTGTATGTAAATCATTATGAATGTACGTAGGCTTATTATTGCAGACAAAGTTTAACAAGTAGCATAACAAGAATGGGTGTTTCAATCTAACCCCCTTGACGATGACGAAGCTAGCGGTAACATACGTTATGATTTCTTAGCCTACTTTGTTGGCCTAATTAGCTGCTACCTTTAACGTCAGTGTTGGTGGTCAAAAACGTTCAGTGCTGTAACGTTAGCTATACTTGCATAATTATGTGGTTTTCAAAGAAAAGTGTGATCTAATCATTTTAGAAATAGCTTAACAGTTAACCAGTATTGCATGACTTAGAATATAGCGATTGGTAATTGGGCATTTCATCGTTATCTATCCAACTTCAGGCACTATAGGCAGGCAGGACTGAGACTGTATGCCTTAAGAGAGTGTGTGTGTGAGAGAGAGAGGGAGAGAGAGAGAGAGAGAGATGGTAGCAGGGTGGGTCCTGTCCTGGTCATGTAAAGCTCATCAAAATCTGTATTTTAAGGTCGTTCTGTATTTTGTACTGAGGGGTTGTTTTATGATCATGTAATCATTTTGAGCACATGTACTTCCATTAACCTAACGTTACTGTGACTTTTTTTAAATGTAGGCCTACACCTCAGAATCCAGGCCACACTGACCAGAGACCTGCCTGCACTGAAGGCTACCCGTGTATACATGTGTGAACCATTTCTTGTGTTGGAAAAACAGGAGACCTGAAGAGCTCTTGGTAAGTTGTACATTGATTTAATAGAATAAGTAATACGTTTTTGTTTAGATGAGCCAAATCATAGGAATCAGCTTTCATCTAGGCCAGTGTTTTGTGATGTGTCATTTTTAGATGCTTTTGGTTTGCCTCATCCATTATGTCAGCAAAGAACAGGAGTGGGCAGGAAACATGCGCTGTTGAAAACATGGCCAACCAACTGGAGCACCCACAAGGCTCTTGTGAAGGAAGTCCACAAGTGCTTCAGGTCTGTATGTGTTGACAAATATGTCTTGCTCTTGGTGATTGTCATTGGTAATATATCAGCATTTAACAATCACACAATGTCAATGTTGCCCAAAATAACTACCAGGGAGGTGTTACCAAGACAGCTGCAGAATGGCAAGACTGGGCTTTAGTAATATTTTGTCAGACAGTAAAGGATACATAGTTTAATGATTTTTTTTCTTTTCTTTTGAAATGACATGCTGTCCATGCATCTCAAATTGAAGGATGGATGGAAAGAACTCTTTGATCAACCCCCACAGAGAGCTGAGGTGGCTATCTGTAAGTATATTTGAGTGGACAAACAGAACTTCTGACAGATGACATGTTGAAATCTTGCTTTAGACCTCATAATGATCTTATAATATTCTTTTATACCTAAATGCAGTTTGGAGACACCCCCGGCTGCTAGTGCTGCTGAAACTGGTGGAGGCAACAATGAAGCGGCAACAGAAAGAGAAGGCAGGTGGCAAAGGTTGCTGCTATTGAAAAATACTTTGAGAGTGAGTGTGTGTGCATGTATGTAGCTGGGTAGGTCATGGTACATGGTACAAAAATACAGAATTTAAAGCACTTAACACTTAACTCACAACCCACAACTACTGACAATGGAATTACTCTTTTAGAGTGAGGGAGAGAGATAGAATATTTCTGTAAATGTTTAATGTTAATTTAGAATCATTTATTTCTTTGAATCATTATACAGTTTTAAAATGTTTAATTGTTTGTGTTTTTGTATATGAAAGAAGTCGATTGTTGTAGATAAAAGTAGATTGTATATTTTAACTTGTTTAATTTCTAAAGTGTATATATGTAAAAGCTTGTATAATTTTTAAATGTTTGTTTTATTTGCATAATAAAAGTAGCTTGTGCTTTTAATTACTAGTTCTGGATTTGTGTTTATTTTCAAGTACTTTTGGTAGTTAATGGGCCACATGTGGCCCGGGGACCCAGCCGACATTCAGCCAACACTCAGTCAGATCAGTTTTATAGTGCGTGGGCCAGTACAGGCCCAGAGGCCCAGCCGACACTCAGCCAACACTCAGTCAGATCAGTTTTATAGTGTGTGGGCCAGTACAGGCCCAGAGGCCCAGCCGACACTCAGCCAACACTCAGTTATGTAGTGTGTGGGCTAGACCTGGGCCAACAGAATGCATGACAGTCATTTCACAGTGTGTGGGCCACACCTGGGCCAACAGAAACAATAAGAGTCATTTCACAGTGTGTGGGCCACACCTGGGCCAACAGTTCCAATAAGAGTCATTTTACAGTGTGTGGGCCAGACCTGGGCCAACAGAAACAATGAGAGTCATTTTGCAGTGTGTGGGCCACATCTGGGCCAGAGGAAATTCTTTGTGTCAGTTATCAGTAATTGGGCCATTGTTGGGCCGGAGGCCCAGCCAGAACTGGGCCAACACTCACAAAACCCTGAGGCAAGGTAGTGGGCCAGAGGTGGGCCGGTCAAATTTTGCTATCTGGGACTTTACGACCATACAGGCGTCTTTTAGCGCGGATTGCAATCCTCTTTAAAGCCGCCAGGGTTATGCGATAAATTATTGAGGAATGCGATCGTCGAGGTGCCCTGCCCCAACATTGCATGACACATTACACTCAACGAGAATCGCCATCATCATCCAAAAGTTGATGTCAATAGACCAAAAATAGTTGGAAAGCCTACAGAAACTATAGATAATTAATGTGACAATCACATTATTAAAAGTAGACTTGGAGCAATGATTTACTGAAGAACTATTTTTGTGGAGGATGCTTCAGGTAGTTCGCTGCCCCACCTGCCCATATGGACCGCACGCTCCTAGAAGCGTAGGCTGTGTTCTTTCCGTGCATCAATGTAGACAATTTCTTACTATCGCGAACTCTTGTCAGGGGAGGTCATTCATTTTGGGTGTCACCTATGACTTAAACAGATAGCCTTCTATGCCACCCGATGTAGGCTACTATTATTGTTACAGTTTTTAATCAATGCAACTAACATTATGTGTAAAGCGACGCAATATAAACCGTAGCCTATGCAATGTATTATCCCGTCTGTTATGACATGTACAACAATGTTTTTCACAATTTGCGACGGAAGGTTTTGACTGAGCGTGTTGGCATAAAAGAAAAAAATAATATCACTGTCATCATTGCGAACTGTTGAATAAGGGGGTCAGTCTGTGACGCACAGACAGCCTTTTAGCCTATTTTGCTTAGGCCTCACTTTTAACGACAGTAGGTTGTGAGTGTATGTTGACAAAAAATAACCATACAATTAAAATAGTCAACTTAAAACTTTGCTATAAAATATTATTAATTTATAGCACAAAACCATAACCAATAGGCCTACCAGAACCTTGCATATTAGCGTCATGATTTGTGTGCGTCTATTTGGCAAGGCCACTAGCTGTCATGGATGCATTGTTGCTAAAGGAAGGCAGGTGTCAAAAGTTAAAAAATAAATGGAGATGGGCAGCTGTTGGAAATGGGGGAGAACTAACAAGCCATGGTGTAAAGAAATTAAAGTGCCAGGCGTTTGCTTTTGCGCGGTTCGCTGCAAGAAAATTGTTTATGGATAGGAAAACGTTTTAGCACGCCACCAATCAGAAGACCGCCATAAGGTTAACGTTTGTGCACTTCAGGACATCTTACCTACCTGGTGCAACTAGCCACCACGACAGAGGTAGGCTACGTTTATCTATGGCTGACCGTTTTTACGTTTAGAAAGTAGGCTACGCATGTTCTTTCATAGCGCAACACGACCTGTCCCTCACCATATCGCAACCTCTTGTCAACCTTATACAATCTGTTGCTGAAGACAAAAGCACCGTCTCCAGATTGTCTTTATCTTGGAAAACTGAGTTGTCAAAAACTGAGTTGTCAAAATTACCATGTTTTCATTAAATGCGGATGAGGCAACAAATGGAAATATGAACAATATCTAGAATGTTCTGGTTCGTTACTTTGATGAGGAAATGGGAAGTCTTGCAAACTTGATTTTATAGATTTTACTTGGTGTTGAATTGCATATTAACAAGAAAAAAATCTCCCCTTTAAACACTTTTGGCCTGAAGTAATTAAATAAGAGTGTGTTAAAGCCGTTCTACAATATTGCTACAGTAGAAAAGAACAGCAATGGCTAATCAGCAATGGTCAGGGATGGTACTAAAATATATTTTTGTTCATCAGGAAAACTCTATCTCAATCAAGAACACTCTCAATTTGCCTTATTCACATGGCGGCCATTGGCGGCTAAAACGAGGCTAGGGTACACAAACCATAGGATTGTTATGTTCTATGCATTCACCTGTAGGTGGCATTAATTATATATAGTAAGTGTACCCTGTAGCCTCGTTTTGGTTTAAACAATGGCCGCCGTGTGAATAAGGCGAATACTCCCTTTACTTTGCTGTTTGCATCTTTTTGTACATTAAAAACCAATAGGTCGCGATCGCGACCTATTCGCGAAGGGGTGCTATCTCTATAGGTAGATAAGAACAACGTATGACTTATGGCCTGAAAAAAGTTCAGTCACGATTTTTTTTCACTTTAATCCCTGTGTTAAGCTGTCTCAGAGGCAAAAGAATTTCATTGCTGATATTGATTTGAGTGACACTGAACTTCAAAACTGTGACACTGACTGCATGAGTAGCCCAATTCTGGTTGTCCCAAGAGAATTGGGCTCTGTGGAGAAATGCTGTAGTTGCTAGCCTCATTGCAAATGGAATCCCAAAATGCATTTAACTAATAACATACCATTGAACAAGTTATAAAACAGAAAAACAACAGCTTTGTAAAAATACATTACCATTGGCTTGTAATGTGAAAAAATGCATTGAAATGTGAAAAAAAAAAACACACATTGGACTGAAATTTCTGGGTAATATTACAAGCGCATTAACGCTTGATAAATACACCTCTTAGAATATGAAAAAAAAAAAACGTTTCAAATTTCCCACCGTACTTTTTGCACCACCAGAGGCTCTGTAGAATACCGATCACGTGACAGCAGCTCCATACGCATGGCCATCCCACAAACCCTGTCAAACTCACTTGACTACAGATCGCTTTGAGGTGATATTCATACACAGAGGTGAAAATGGCAGATGTGTCGGAGAGGACTTTACAAGTAGCCATAGCCATCTCGTTTGCAACAGGATTCCTTGCAGGATGGCAGGCCAATAGAATGCGGCGAAAGTTTTTGGATTGGCGTAAGAAAAGGCTTCAAGATAAACTGGCAGAGACGCAGAAAAAGCTGGACTTGGCATGATGTCGTGAAATGTTTAAGCGTACAATTCTGTCCATAATAGGTGAGTTGTAGGGTAATCTAATTTTTGTATGAAAGTAGTGCACAGTTGTCGTTCACTTTCTAAACATGTTTGCATAAATAATAACCTATGTTATGCAACAAAGTTATTATTACCAGTAGCCTAGGCCTGCCACATCTTGCTACATAGTTTCTGTGAATCTTTTGCTGTGGCATTTCATTTGCACGTTTGCTAAATTGTTGCACGTGTTGCACATATTTTTTAACAGCTCAGGTGTGAGGCTCCTGCCATTATGAAGACTTCTAAGCTCCTGGAACCACTGGTCTCCACCAGTTTATGAGGACTTTGACTGTGACTTTGACTTTGAATGGACTTTTCTACAAATGTCTTTTGTCCTTCCTCTCATCTATGCTGTTCAGTTAGGCCTACTGTCTGAGGCGAATTCCACAGCTTTCTTCTGATGAACTTCTGAACATATACAAGTGTTTCAAGATGTTACCACTATAAACAGTGTGAACATATAGGGTCTATTTTTTCATGCCACCCTACCAGGGATGGAAATAAATGCTCACATATTTAAAAGTTAAATTTCGCTTCTGCACCCTACAAACACCTTCCTATTTCAGCCTATGCAATAAATATTGTTTTATTATTATTGCATAAGCTTGTCTGTTTAAATGACAAGACCTCAAGCGTGATGTGCTGTGTCAGTAGGCTCAAGTAGACACGTGCAAAATTTATTTACTGACTGGTGCCATACATGCTTTAAAAAATGTAAAGCAATTTAAACCTAAAATAGGGAGTCATGTTTCACTGTTAATTGAGATTTTATGTTGCTTCAAGGTTCAAGAAGAATACTTGACACAAGTATCCCATTTAGTTTACCACTGACAGAGTTTAAAAAAAAAAAAAGAAAAAATCCAGGCAGTCCCTGCTGGCTACAAATGCTGAGAATCAGTGATCCATTTCTTATCCCCTGTATTTTCAGAACCAGCCTAAAATCCCAGCGGATTGCAATGAGAAGCTTTACCTGTTATGTGTCATTTATCATTGTCTGTAGTTTTGACAAACATGTGAACATGAACATGCAGAGGGTTTGTAGGTAGTGATGTGTTTACTTTTACTTGAGCTGTGTATTGGAACTGTATTTTCATTCGGTTTTATAAATCTTCAGTATAACTTTGGCGAACCAGAGCAATACAATCAAGATGAATGAAACACTGGACAAAATGTGTTGTTATTTTGTAGTTTTGTGTTAAATGGAAGAGATAGATTAGTGGCATAACTAACATGATCAGAATGTAGATGATATTTCAAAAGTAATATCTACTGACTCACTTTGCTGTATGGTTCCACCTCAGTCAGTCTGGAGAACTGTGGGGCATAGAAACCAAGCACAAACAAAGCTTCTCCCTCTGAGATTCATCCCCAGTATCAGACTGAAATGCCATATTTGAATTTGTAAACCCATGATTTGGGTACACTAACTCATCATGTACACTAACTCATCTCAACTTACCTACTCTCAAGTGGCTCAGGAAACTCTCGGTACCTTGTGCAACGTAGCAGCGCCTGCTACAGACACAGACTGTGATGAACATAATAACCACTCAGTCAGTACTGAGCCATTTAGATTCATTACAGCTAGGACAACAAACAGGGTAGTGTTAATCTGTCATGTTAGTCAAATGATAGAAGTTCACATTCACTGTGTCAAATACAGTCTTGAATTAGCCTACTCCAATTTATTCTAATCAATGTCAATGAAGCATATTCAGTTAGGCTAAAAACAGGAAATTGAACCTAATGAGCCCAGTAGGCAGACAAGCCATATCGATCCCATGACAAATTTCTGGTCCGTTTTGTGGAATGAAATAAAAGTAAATTGGTAGAACATGTACGATGTTGGATACCAGCCCTAATAAAAACAAGCCTGTACAAAATAAAAATAATTGTGTAAAATATGACAGCAATGATGAGAAGTTATGACCAGACCACACTGATAACAAGGCAAAACATGCAAATATTTTTTTATCCTAGGTTTCATTCATTGTTGTGTGGCATCTGCTTTTTTTAAAGCCCAAAATTCTGCACAATGTCTCATGTCATTGGTCGTGGGACACAGGAGAGACATTTTTCCATCTGAGAAAAATTTATTATTAGGTCAAATTCAAGACACATTTCCTCAATGGGTCCTCGTTGGTGGAATAAGTTGCCCAGTGCTCTCCGTTCCTCTGATAGTTTTGGGTCTTTCAAGAGGGGTCTAAAGATATCTGTTCAGCATACACTTAATTAATGAAGTCTTCTTATGAGTTATGGTTTGTCTTTTATGGTATTTGTTTATTATCATTAGGCTATTGATCGCTGATATTAAATTAACGTTACTGTTTATTATTGCTATTTTCCTTACTGTAGTCTTACCAACATTTTAAAACGGTTTACTGTTAATTTGTAACTTTGTATTATTTTTTTATTATTATTTGAAGTCGCTTTGGACAGAAAAAGTCCTTAATTTAAGATGAGATTTAAGACAATTTAAGAAAATTTACTTAAATTTTAAGAAAATTTTCTTAATCCATTGGCAAATAAATTTGCTTGTTTTTTATATCTTAATTTAAGAAGATTTTGACTTTTTTCAAGTCGAATAATCTTACAATAAAAAAGCCCAAAGTAAGTATCCTTATACTAAAAACAATACTAACTAGATTTTTTATCTTCATATAAGATAACACGTAGTAAAATTTCACTTTTTGCAGTGTAGGCCTAAGGCTGATAGCCTACAATCAGAGATTGCTCCTCAATATTTTTACAAGAGCAGGTTCAATTGCACTTTTTAGGGCTGTAGGACTATTCATTGCAAAGTTAATATATTGGTGAAATGGCGAATGGTTAGTAAAAATATTGATAAATTAGACTAGCCTTTGTTTTTAATTGTTTTATGGCCCTTCGGTTTCATTGTAGGGACGGACTGCCTAATTCGTGAGCAGTCGGGACACTAGCGGTGAGCAAAAGAAAGTCACATGCGCCATTTAAATATCCCAGCTGTCGAGTCGAGCACGGAAGAATTTTTACAGCGCTGGGCCATTACAGCGGCTCGGTAGAGTTGAAGATGGCGGACGGAGAGAATATTCTTGTTGGTGCTAAAACCAGAACATCTGAATCAGATGAACCTGTTTTGAAAAAACCTAGGATGAGTATGTCTGTTGGCTGTGGACTTAAAATTGTTGAGAAAGATCCAGGAATTTGCGGACCAGAGACCGGAGAGAATTGGGCGGCGGCGACTTCAGCGCGGTCTGTCGAGGAGGTTGAGCCGGCGATGGCGGTGGGACAGGCCACAGCAACACTAGGCGGAGACAATGGACTGTTAGTCCCGCAGCCCGGTGAAAATATTTTACCCATTGAGAGGACCTCGGTGTCTGGGCAAGACGAGGAACTCGCAGGTACTCTACGTTTACAAGTTAGCAAGCGCTCCATGTTTTGGCGGACTTGGGCCATTTCCATGATGCACTAACATTAAATGGCAAGCAAGCTAGCTATCCAGACAGCTTCCTTCCGAAAAATGCTGGCTTGCTTGCCAATAGATAGCTAGCTATTTGTAACACACTACTCTAATAGCTCAGTGGCCATCAGTAATGTGATTTTTCCCCCCCTTCCTGTTGTGATGTTGATGGTGTAGCCTCATAGCTAGCTCTTATTAGCCGAATTCGCCTCAAGCGTTTGGTTTTGAACAGTACTTGCTCTTAACGTCAGACACCAACTTGTAAGTTAATTCAAGTAAGTCTGTCGTTACCACAAAGCAGTAATAAGCAGTTCGTCCATTTAGTGGCTAGTTTAGGATTTAACACACACAGCTAGCTAGTAGCATGCAATTCAACCATAGATAACGTTAGTTGAAGCAAACGCAAATGTTACTGGCTAGCTAAGTTATATCAAAATAACGTGAAGGCTACGTTACAACAGTCTGTTGGCACTGCACAGAGGGGCAACAATTAAAGTTGGCTGAATAACCAGTTAAGTTAGCTGAACGACAGTCCAAAATAACGGATTAAATTTGTGTAGGTAATGCATTTACACTATAAAGCAGTTCTTCTGACTTTCTAGTGTGAACTTGCCTCAATGTCTGTGCTGAATAACATTAAAGCTGTAAGATACCTTAACCTACCTGTCTTAGCTTATTGGTTTTAAGTAGCTAATGTCGGTATATTACAAACTTTTAGAGCAGTTAACGTAAAGATGCCTTATGCTTGAAACCCGAAAGGTGACTATTTTAGCGAAATTTCCACCATCAATTACATGCATGAATAGTCAATCTGTCTCATGAGGTGAAATGATGCTCAAATCATTAAAATTGGTTGTCATGCAGGCTCCTTTTGTTTTTTTCAGATGGCATTTTTCTTAAATTGAATAGTACAGAATACCGTTATGATTGGCTTGCTTTTTTGAAATGCAGCTTTATTTTATACCCCCTAAAGTTGTAGCTTACTCCTCTGTGATCCAAGCTAGTTGCACACATTCCTAATTGCAAAATGAAAAGTTATCCAATTTGGGAATGCATTTATAATTTCAAGTTTTTTTTTATTTCTTGTTTGTCAACAGAGTGTGGTGATCCTGAAAGTGTGGTCCCTCTGAATGGCTTCGATTCCCCAGACTGTGGTAATGAAGATGATGATGATGATGAGGATGATGATGATCGATCATCTCACGCAAGTTCCAGTGACTGGACCCCCAGACCTCAGATAGGTATGAAGGAAGGCTGTAGACCTCCACACACATCAGTGCATCTTCTGCTTTTCACCATAGGGGAAATAAGTAAATGATCTGTACCAAAATGGTACAGTGCAATGCCTAATGTCATTATCATGTTTTCAACAGGCTCGTACAGTTTCATTCAGCAACACATCATGATGGAGACAGACCCTCGAACCATCCTAAGAGATTTGCTTCCTGATACGGTACTCCCACCTGATCTGGATGATATGACATTGTGGCAAATTATCATCAACATCTCCGAGCCACCTAAAAGAAAGAAGAGGAAAGATATCAATACACTAGACGACGTTGTCAGATTGCTCCAAGAAAGCAAGAAGGTCCTCGTCCTAACTGGTGCCGGGGTAAGTTCCTGATTTTAATTGGGTAAAGCAAGTATCTTTGCTTACAGGCAAATACATTAACAGTTTTTGTGTGTGTGAGGTTAGTTACCAGTGTCGTAATGAATGATTAGATGATTCATTTCTGCTTGTGCGTGTTTTCCCCCAAGGTATCTGTTTCTTGTGGTATACCTGATTTCCGATCTCGGGATGGTATATATGCTAGACTTGCAATAGATTTTCCAGATCTTCCAGACCCTCAAGCAATGTTTGACATAGAGTACTTCAGACGTGACCCAAGGCCTTTCTTCAAGTTTGCCAAGGTATGTTGATTGTGATAAAGAGCATTTACGTTATGTGTTGATGTTTTCTGTCTAAAACGACTGAGATGCTGGTTTGTGGGGAGGTTTTCTGCCAGTGGAGCTGAAATGTAACTGAAGTAGTTACACGGTGGTTCTGGCAAATTGTCCATAAAGGTGTAGGTTTTTGAACATTCTAAGTTCCGCAACAATTGAAGGTTCTAAAATTCTATGTTGAATTCAATGAACCCAGATATTCTTTAGAACGTTCATTTCCCAACATTCCCGTCACACCGGTGTGACGGTACTCCTTTAAGGGTTAATATTTCCATAGAAGTTCTGAAACGGCTTGGGGAAATAGCTTGCTACTTGAGGAATCATGATGTTACAAAATGGTGTAATGGGATATGGCCGGCTAAGACACTCACATAGCTGCCTACATTTTCATGAACTTGCGAAACAGGTAGATACACATGTTACCAGGATGGTTGGGTTTATTTCTTACTTTGTTTGTTTCTATTGTGTAAGTTAAGTTATTCAACCAACTGAAAATTATTTTATTACCCTAGGTGGGCATTCACGTTTTATCTCTCCACGTCTATCTCTCCTGATTTTGACTGCTCGCTAGAGTCACCTTCTGGTCAAAAGTGCTTACTGCGAGCAAGGCCTAGTGGCTTGTGACAGCACAGCATTGTATCCAGTCTAACAGTGTGTTAAAGTGATGCTATGTCAGTTGAAGAGATTCTTGCATTTTTGTTTCTTTTCAATAAATATGTTTGCAGTTGAATTGATAGCTTCAGTAGTAGCACTGTTTTGGTTCCGAGGGCAAAATCATTGTTGTTTTCAGGGACTCAAACCCTTGAATTCAGCATGTCCAGGTTCTTGGCATCTTGGTTGAGATACACAGGACTAATTTTATAGTGTACACAATGGCTGAAGTTGTAATGAAGCTTACATAGGATTGAAGTTGTAATGTGTACAGTATGCTGATATTACTTGTTCTCATGCGTCATGACTTCTGACTTTGATTTGTCAGGAAATCTACCCTGGACAGTTCCAGCCGTCTCCATGTCATAAATTCATCGCTATGCTAGACCAGCAGGAGAAGCTTTTACGGAACTACACACAGAACATTGACACCCTAGAACAGGCCGCAGGGGTACAAAGAATCATCCAGTGTCATGGTATGCTACCATTTATAGCAAGCTCCATGAATTAGGTCTTGCTGCTCTATAGACCATTACAGCACCACTATTAAAATATCCATCATAGATAGGCTGTCTTGCCATAGCTTTTTAAAAAGGAACTGATGTTACATGTGCTCCCTTTTTTTTTTTAAATTTTTTTGGTGACAGGTTCCTTTGCCACAGCCTCCTGCCTCATCTGCAGATACAAAGTTGACTGTGAAATCATCTCTGAAGATGTGCTCAACCAGGTGTTTTTTTTGATGCATCCATTTTCTGTGGAATGTCTGTACAACACTTGACAGATTTCGGTGAGACTGACGTAATATAACGTGTTTTAGGTTGTTCCTCGCTGTCCAAGGTGTCCACCTGATATCCCTCTCGCAATCATGAAACCAGACATTGTTTTCTTCGGCGAGAACCTTCCAGAGTTTTTTCACAGGGCAATGAAGCAAGACAAGGATGAGGTGGACCTTCTCATTGTCATTGGGTCTTCTTTAAAAGTGCGGCCCGTGGCACTTATACCAAGTATGTTTTCACAACAGTTCCCGCTTTCACAGTATGCTATAAACAGAATAAATGACTGATGATGCATTGATTTGAATTGAAACTTGTTTTATTGACACTTGATTGAGTCTTGATTGAGATTTGATTGGCTGACCTTTTTTGTTGATAGGTTCCATCCCACATGAAGTGCCTCAGGTCTTGATTAATCGGGAGCAGCTGCCGCACCTCAACTTTGATGTGGAGCTCCTGGGTGACTGCGACGTCATCGTGAACGAGCTGTGCCACCGGCTGGGCGGCGACTTCTCCAAGCTCTGCTACACGCCCTCCCGACTCACCGAGATCACTGAGAAACCCCCACGGCCGACCCCTACGCAGCCTGAGCCGGCCGCACAGAGCGAGGGCGCCGTTGCAGACGCCAACGTCCAGCCCATCGTGGAGCCCGCGCACACGCCCGCAGACGAGACGGGCACACGGACGGACACAACAGGGACGGCAGACAAAGTCACAGAACACTGTCCAAACGCACAGTCCCCCAGTGTAGAGGGGACAAAGACGTCAGACACAAAAGACTCAGAAGACGCACAAAAAGACGAGGCCTTAGCAGCAAAAGACACCGCTCGTCGACGATGCTGGCTGAACAGACTCTGTCGTAGTCCAATCAGCAAACGCCTTGAGAGTAAGACATCTGCTAAATTGATAGTGCTACAATGAGCTGTGGACCAAATACATTTTGGAGTTGTGTTACACAGATAACAATGAAACTACTGAGACTGTAAGAATCAGTAGTGGTAGTTATACTGTACATTGATAAAACAGAGGTGTGAGAATAGACCAGTTTTTCTTATGTGAGCAGGAAAGTTAAAAAAAGATTCAGTAAAGTCTTCCACACATGGCTTTTGTGCTAATTTTCCAGAGAAATGACTTCATCAGAAAGCCATGTGGAATTAATATTGATTCAAGCAACCATGCACTTGTATTTACCTTCAAACATTTGTTTGTTGACAGGCTCTCAGTACTTATTCCAAGCACCAAATCACTACATCTTCCACGGAGCCGAAGTGTACTCAAACTCGGAGGACGAGACGTCCAGCTCGTGCGACAGCGAGGACTCCTGCTGCAGCGACGAGGGAGAGGAGGAAGAGGACGAGAGGGAGGAGGAGTGCGAGAGGGAAGAGGAGGGTGATGCAGGGAGCGCACACATAACAGTACAGGAGGAGGAGGAGGAGGAGAAAGAGGAGGAGGAGAAGAAGGAGGAGGAGAAGCAGGAGCAGAAGAGGAACAGCCTTAGAGACACACTGCCAGAGAATCAAAACCACGAGAGCACCACACCGAGCTCTCCAACAAACAGTACTGCAGCTGTGAATGTCCCAGACACCACAGACCTTTAACAACACAAAACTGAGTCACTCTTTTCTCAACTACATGTCCACAAGCACTAGCAAGTCTTTATTGTACTGAAGTACATTTTATATATATATATTTTTTGTACCCAATCCCTGCCACCCCCAACCCCGCATCTTCATGTTGTTGTTTTTCCGTCTGTTAAGATTGCACAGATTCTACTGTGCATATTCACACTTGGGGTGGGCCGTAATGCAATCTTAGGTAGATGCATGCAAGTTTGCATTCAACATCAAAAAGGAATGGTGAGAGAGTATATGAAAGTAGGGGAGTGGGGTATCCACAACTTAAATGAAAAATATGGAACTTTTTGAATGGTGAAGTCACTCCTTTAACTTATTTTATTTGTTTATCTCTCTGTGGTTGTAAGGCAGTTGTGTTTCATGGGGTACTTCTTGGCGATGAATAGTGTAATTTGAACTGGCCATTCACATAGACATGGGATGACTAAAGGGAACATATAGGTAGACCAAAGAACATTTTATTTCCACTTCTACAAGAAATGTTTTCATTAAACCCTCCAAAGCGCTTGGTCTTTGAATTTCAAAGATTTTGAAGCAAAACAGGTGGCATTGTGTTTGACATTTGGCAGCTACTTTTTACAGTTGATGTGTCAGTGATGTTCCTTTTTTTCTTTTGGGAAACAAATCCTGTTCAATCCAGACAGCCAGCAAGCAGTTGGCAGTGTTATTTTTTATGTCCATTTTTTTTGGTTAAGGAAAGTGTACGTAACCATGAGAAGCCTTATCATATGTAATAAGCTGTCCAATAGCCATGATGCACTTTGGTTTCAAATGAATCTTCACATGAAAAATGTAGTGTTCTCAACAAAAGAAACTACAGTGAACAAATCCATTTATCCATTAACCTAAAAACTGCCACCAACAATGTGATGTGACAGCTGATTTATATGGTCCACAGAAGATTGAATGGTCCAGTCCCTACTAAAGCCTTTTGTATTACAATTGTGAATGCCTTTTACTTTATTTGTACAAATTGTAATAGGTTGAATTCTGGATTTCAAACGAAATCAACCTACCATTTTCACATTCTGAAGACACCACCTCCACTGAAAATTCATAAGCATGTGTATGGCAAAAGCACAAGGTTGTAATGCAGACATGTTGAGGTTGTAAAGAACATTGTTAGGGTGTTTTATGAATTGCTAATTTATATGTTTATATGTTGATGAGACACGTGAAATCATGTTTACCACTGCAGGGATCATTAATTTGGTATAGGGTGTGGTAGTTATGGTAAGTAGTAGCCTAAGTTCTTTGGTGTATAATCCACTTGCAAACCAGATGATGGATGTCCATAACTTTTTTCCATTACTTTTTTTTTCTTCAGAACAATACAGGATACATTTTATATTTGAAATAAAGCCTTTATGAACATGACTATAAACTCCAACCAGCAAGCCATATGATTGTCAATTTTGACCTCAAAGAATAAAAACATTTATTAGTGCACTCTTCATTTTTTTTATGTTCCCATGCCGTATGTGTTTGACCTGAAGATATTTTCTGTCAGCGGCCTTTTTCTTTTTTTTATTATCTCTGCTTCAATATGTTTGTATTCTGTGTTGTGTATGACTTCTTTGTCCTGTCAAACTCAAAAGGTTGTTCTTGCAGGGCTTGTTATTTGCAGACCTTTTGAAATTCTTTATCTGACCAGATTGTCCTCTCTCAACACGTGTTAGGCTGCCGTTGTGTCGGTTCGGAGGATATGTTAATGCATTTATTTCTGAAAAATAAAAAGAATATTGATACACCTCCAAACACTTGTGGTGGCATGAAGAGAGAAAAAAATATCCTTAAATCTATAGTGACATAGTTCTACCAAGCATGTACAATACGGATATATACAAACTCCCTCTAAACAGAATGTTTTAGGAGGAGAACGTAATTATAAGAAAAACATAATTTGTTTTTACAACACAACGTCGTAAGAAAAACACCTGTCTACTACATGTGTGGGACAAAATACTACAATTCCCAAGCACCCGTTTTCCGGAAACGAATGCTGCAAAGTGTCGCAAACTCACGGTTGACTGTAGCAGGGAAGTCGCTGTGTAAATAGGGAATTGTGATCTCTAGCAGTTTTAGAAACATAATTCAATGCCTATTTCGCTACATGACGACGACAGTTAAATACAGCATGGAGGAAATGGAAGAAGGCCGTTTAGATGACCACAATCACAACTATCGTGATGGCCCAAGAGATGCTCACACCTTCATGAGAGCACAACTGTCAAATGAAGCCCAACTTTTCTGCTCGCCCATGATTAGCACAGAACCAACAGGATCTTGCGGTGGGATATCGTCCAGACGAGAACTACGATACATGGATTCGGATTCTAGTAGCATCAGCAGCGAAACCAGCGACACAGACAGTCCCAGTGCCTCGGCGTCTACGCCTGGAAAACTAACCCTCAACTCGGCTACAAAGTTTTGTAAGTGGGATCTATGCGCCAGAACGTTTGCTGATTTTGGTCATGGCCTGACATAGCTATGGGCATATTTATGTTGCTAGCTCTGATTCTTTCTCCTGTCTCAGTTGGCATCTTTTTTCCCCGCTGCAAATAAGATCAGATCTCACAATTAGCATCACCCCACTTAATCTGCTTAGCCTACCGATCACTCAAGGTGTCCCCTTTTGTTTTGATATAGTAATGAACTCGATGACTGTAGAGGATTACAAGAATATCTACTGGCCCAAGCTGGAGAACGCAATTGAGCACTTGCTGACCCAGAGCCCCTCCGACCACAATTCCATATCCTATGAACAGATATACAGGTAAAACTCATTTGGTCATTGTCACATTAGTAAAGGGCTCCACTAATTCAGCTGTGTAGCTACCAGTTCACGGAAAAACAGCACATTTGGTCTTTGGGATATGCATTTATTTGATTTATTAACATTTCCACATGTTGTATTTCCCCCTAGCCATGTCTATAAATGTGTTTGTCAGCAACACTCAGAACTACTCTACAATGATTTGGTATGGAAAATTTCCAGTCACTTAGACCAGGTTTCTGCTCAGCTCTTGGTAAGGACACTAACAAAAAATACATTTTTAGTCAAATGCATAGTATTGCAGAGAATTACTGAAATGGCATGGCATTTTGTATTTATTTATTTATTTTTATTTATTTATTGCAGGGCAGTCTACCTGATGGGTTCATAGAACACTTTAACCTTGTCCTCTCTCAGTACACAGCGGCTCTGCAATGCATCGTTCCTGTGTTCATCTACATGGTGACTCTCTTGACCTCATTCTCATATTCTGTAATGTGTCTGTGTTATTGGTATTAATGTGTTTGATGACAAATGGGGAAGACGTTGGCACAAACAAACCTCTCAAAAGTTTATTACTTAATGTTACAATTTGCATTTTTTCACACTCAGTAAATTTCTGTTGTGTCATCTTGTTATCTTTCATGGCATCTAGAACAAGTTTTACATTGAAAGAAAGCTAAACCAGGACCTAAGGGATATCCTTATGAAGCTTTTCTCTGATCATGTTGCAGAAAAACATGTGAACACAATAATACGTGAGTGTGTGGTGCCTTCATTTTTTTTTCTAACTGTGTTTTCCTGTTGTGCTTAGGACCATTCCAGCAGTCACAATTAGTGCATTTGGCAGCATTTGGTTTATGAGTCATGGATATGGTTACTGCTTATGTTTGTATGACAAGCTCAAATGCATGCAGAACTGTGAGTGGAGTCACTTTTCTAAATGTTGTGTTTTCTCTGGTATAATGCCATTGTCACACACACACACAAACAAACAAACAAACAAACACAGAGACTTACACACAGGCAAGAACATGTAGGCATGAGGTAACTCAACAGCCATATTGAAGCCATTTGAAAAGCAATATCTATGAAATCTATTTGAGAGTGATTGTATTGGAGATTGCCAGATCATCTAGTGAAAGCGTCGTTCAGAAAAAGGAAATAATAACTGCATGAGTAACAAGTCAGGCATGTATTTCTTATATCAAGTTGTATTGCTTATGTGAATAGTTCCTACATCCATTATTATACTGTATCTTCATTAATGTGTTGCTTTTGTCATTAGCTCTTCTCCAAAAAGCCCATTCCATGCCTTTTCAAGTCAAGCCATCAACAATGGCTAATGTTGTGAAAGGTCTCTATGCCCTTCGACCAGGTGAGTGCCTGCAAGAGACTTTGTACTTTTAAAGTGCTCATAGTATTGTATACTTGGTTCTGTGATATGCTATCAACGGTATTCTGTCTACTCTATAATTAATAGAATTGAAAATGTGTGACTTTTGTTGTATATAATGTTACTAATCTTATTTGATTTTCTATGTATTCTTAAAAGACTGTATCAGTTGTAGTGTAAGGATGATGGTATCTTATGTGATATTAAAGCCTTGCTATTCCTCTGTAGAATGGTCCAATCTCGCCCCAGCTCTTTTTTCCCAATTCATTCCTCAAATCCATCCTCCGACTATGGAATCACAGCTTTCCGATTATGCTGCCCAAGACCAGAAGTTGCAGATGGAACTCTCTCTTAATGGGTTCTCCAGGTATGGAACAGACTGCAATTTTATCACCATGCTTGTAAATAGCACCTCTGTTGTTTAACATGTCAGTGTAGCAGTCATCAGAACCTTTACTATTAACACTTCTAGAGGAGGCTGTCATGTGTTGTGTGTTAAACTACAATAAAAAGGAAAGAGTAGTTCATAAAATTATATAATGATTGGCCATTATATTAGCAAATTTGAAACAAAATAAGGGAAGCAATCCATCTGAGGGTGTACTTTCTGGTACTCCTCTGAAGCCAAGGGACTCAGCCGCCAAGAGATAGATGCTCAGTCTGGTCAGACATGGGTTAAACTGTGGTTAAATTACATAACTTTAACCCTAATTTTAGCCCTGATTTGCAATCCAAGATCGTCTTCTTGAATCTGTCAGCTTTTGCTCATCAGAGGTCTCAGAGGTTTCACATTATCAGGTAATCTGTGATGGTCAAAAAAGTCCACTTCATTGTCAAAGCCAGGAGTATTTCAGACATTTGAAAGTTTTCATTTTAAAATTGGGCAGTGTGCCACAGGAGTCGCTATGAAAACGAGACCTAAGGGTCTACAAGTGTGTGAGTCATTTTGTTGTTTTGTTGTTTTGTTGTTTTTCATTGTGGATTAACATGAAGAGTATCCAAATTTCAATTTTGTTGGCCGGAAGGGGTAAGAGTCAGATGACTGAGAGAATCTGCAGATGAAGGCAAGACTGAAACTAAACCACATAGAGGTTTAGGAGGAAGAACATTAGTCTGTGCCTGACAAGATGTCTGTTGTGACTCATGAAGCTGGTTGCCACATGCTGCAAGGAAATGCAAGTTAAAAAGTCCTGACCGCAGAAGTTTCTAAAGGGCAAGCAATGTCTTGTAGGAAACCCCAACAGTAATGCTAGCATGATTGGCTGCCTCTGATTAGTGTGGGCAAACTGAAGGAAACCATTAGGTCTGTTAAAACCATAGACTCATAACTTTAGATGAGGGTGGGTGGCTGGATGAATGGGCGGTTAGCAGGACCATTCCCTTGGATAGACTTGAACAAGAGTCTTGGTGGTTCTGAAAGCTCTTTAGAGGACTTCAGGGGGCGCTGAGAGGCTGGAAGTAGATAGGCCGGGGAAGAGTGGTGCTCATAACAGTCTACAGGCCTTTGATTCCATCACTTCTACGGTATATGTTCAGTTTGGCGTGGATTCACCTGAATACTTTCAATTCATCTAAGTTGCACACTGAAGACACTCATTAAACCTATTTGAAAGAACAGCAAAGCTGTTTTGTATCAACTGGTAGGAGGAAGGGAAGGACTGACATGAAATGTGCAGTTGTAATTACATTAGAATTGTCTGAATTTTGTAATATAAACACAACAGCATTGGAATTGGATGAATACTTTCTGAATACACTGTAGCCCTAATTTCACTCGAAATCTCCTGAAGTTGGTTGATGTTTATTTATTTGCCGTTCCACAGGGGGGACCAGTCACGCAAAAGAGCAAGTGAAGAATCGTAGCAGTTCACACTACATCGATGTAATCGTAAGAGTTGTTGAAGCACACTGGTCACCCTCTCTCCACAGGCACTGCCTCTGCATCCCCTGGCTCACATGTGTTATGTATGACCATCCTTTAGATAGCCCCTAGTGTCAGCTTTATTTGACGAAAGCCCACTCTCCATAGCTGTGAGTTCTTCTCAGGATTGTTTATCTGATGTCTCTTACACAAGAAAACTGGATGATTTTGTATGATTTGATGATTATTTGTATGATTTGCCATTTCAACAACAACAAAAAAAAGTTTGTCCAGATGTTGACGAAAGGCGTGCCTTTTTGTATAATTCTGTATACGCCAAAACAAATTCTTGTATAATTTATGAATTCCCTGCATCATGGTAATATTTGTTTTGTGCGTACTTGTTTTTTTTTTTACACTACCACAGAGTGCATTACCGAGAGGTCTGGGAAAGCAGTATGCAAGATGTCAAACACAGTTCTAGTGTCAGTAACTTTGTAGTGATCTTCAACATGTTTTGTGGCTTGGTATGAAGAAATCATGGTTCCTCATGATAGACCTAAATGAGTTGGAAGGTAAAGTGACTTAATCAGCAGATAGCAAGTCTGGCTGGAGTTTATATGCATCTTCATCCACTGTTTTGTTTTACATGTCCTTCATTAAAGCATTCAGAATGTAATTCTCTGTGATATCAGGAAATGTGACCGACATTAGTGTCATAATTCAGTTCATAAAAGCTCTTAAAATGTCTTTGCATGCCACACGTGAAAGTTTGATTACACGGTATGCAACATTATAAGCTAACAGGGATTTGAACAAGTTTTGAAAATCTTGACATGATATCCATTATGAGGTGTTGTGTATTGATCATTTATGGGGGAAATTATATTTTTATTATATTCATTCATTTGTCTTAACATTTGGGTTGCCAAAATATATCTTTTTTTTTTTGCTTTTTTTTTTTGTGTTTGTGTTTAACACCCTCAGTCAGTTCAGGTATTTGCACTGTTTTAGGTGTAATCCAATGCCAAAGTACTGTTAATCATTATTTCCTGTGTAGAATGTTGTGGACTCACCCATGTTCTAATCATGTATAGTTTGACTACTTCTTTCAATTAAACACACTTGAAAATTCACATGTTTGTTTAATATGCATCCTATTTATGCAACAGCTTTTAATGAAAAGTTCTGATATATTATTCTAAAGTTCTAATATATTAATCTTATTCTATTGTATTATTTCAGTAGATCTCTGAATAACAGGGTATTCTTGAATGTTACTGACATTTCACTTCTTTATTACCAGATCATTTTCTACCCTGGAGAGAAAGATAAACATCGCCACTTCAACATTCAGCAACATTCATTGTACTTTTAACACAATGTATACTATTTACTGATGGACATGTTGAAGTAATGTGCAACTCTTTGTTTAAGTGACAGCACTGTTAGTCAATACCAGTTATCTGCTGTGTTAACGTTAGTGTGTCAGAGGCTGGATGAGAGGATTTCTAATTCTGTAGAGCTGAGTCTTTTTGACAGACTAGCGTAGGTGCTCTTCTGATGCAGGAGTCCCTTTACCGATTTCTGCTGCCTGGCCAATGAGGAGGGGCGCTCCCCTGCCACATGGTTTCGGGCCACCCCAAAATAACCTGCGACCAGTGTGCTGACAAATGTTGCTACTTTTACTGGTGAAAGGTTGCTCCAGCTACTAGCCTTCAAATCTCCCCCTTCAAACCCCAAGGTTAACTCTGTGTAAAAAGTAGAGGAAGCACGGGCAGCTGCCCTCGGGCCAGTTTCTCCTGGGGGGCCTTCACTGGACAGCCCCGGAATACGCTCGGCCACGGGACAAAACACACACACGCCCCACGCACGTACACAGGTGTGCTTCAAGGACTGCCTGATTCAGGAGCAGCCTCCTCCGGGTTAAAGAGAAAGGTAAAGCAGCCCTGTTCATTCCCTGTCATTACCTGATGGTCATAGTATCCGTTGGACTGGCTGCACTGCTGATTACATTAACTTGTTTGTTTTGGTATGCGCATGCAGTCATCCTGGACTGACTCAACTCTCCCATGCACTGCCCTGGTTTCTCAGGTGGACAGGGAATGCAAACTTTAATGTGACAGTAACCAGAGGGAACCTGGTTGAATACATGGATAGGGGCGAGCGCACTCCGGCTCAATTTGTGTCTATTTCTGCTGATTTGCAGCGGGGGGGGGTTGGTAGCGTGTGATGTGTTTTCACACTTCGCATAATGTTCCCTTGGCTTAACCGTAAACCGAAGGCCTGGCCACTTTCATTTCTGATCGGATTTTAAGACTGACTAGATGTGTTATTATTTGCTTCAAAGTGACAAGAGTGATGAAGCAAAGTGATTTTCCCTGATTTTTTCATGTAAAGTGACCCCACGCTATAATTAGATATGACTTGGGAGAGTTGGACTCTGTTTGCAAAGGATTAATGTACACACCAGCTGCCACAGCAGGTCTATTGGAAGGGCATTGCTGCTGTTCTTAATTGCGCTGATTTGAGTGTCAGTAGCATCTGTTTGCCCTATCCCGTTTCGGGATTCAATAACGACTGAGGACCAGTGTCAAAAACTGTTTAATATCTGCGTGGCACTAAGTGCCTGTGTAACTGTCAAGGGATTCAAGCTTTTAATAGACAAGACAAAATCAATGAGATAGATGACGGATTGTATTAGACATTTTCAATATGAAAATGAAATACTGTTTAGTAAAAACACAACTTCAATATCCTTTTAGTACAATGTTTGGCTTTTTGGGTCTACATACTGTTGTTAGACAGGGTTTTGGGTTAGGGTTTTGTATTTTCTGTTATTAAGACACACTTTGCAAAAAGATAAATTATAAGGTAACAAAATATATTAAATGCTTTCAAGCACAAGCATTAACCAAGCTTTAATCTATCTGTGCAGTATACAGTATCTTTTTATGTCCTTCATTAGCATGGTTAAAGTTGGTCTGAGTGTGTGGTGGGTGCAAACGTTTGGAATAGAGAAGCACAACTAAATATGTGAGTCTGTGATATTTTAAGATGTCAGTGTAATTGTGGAAAGCAATGTAAAACTATTTCTTGAGCCAT
Source organism: Alosa sapidissima (assembly GCF_018492685.1). Taxonomy (NCBI): domain Eukaryota; kingdom Metazoa; phylum Chordata; class Actinopteri; order Clupeiformes; family Clupeidae; genus Alosa; species Alosa sapidissima. The sequence continues at coordinate 10,499,762 of NC_055972.1, read as the reverse complement.
TTTGTAGTCTCACATGATCTGTTTGCACATATCCACTCTTGCATTTAAGTGTCAATAGGTTTGTATGAGATTTGGTCCTCATTTATTGATGATCAAGTTGCGGTTCTGCATTGATATCTGATAATGATACAGTGCTATGTTTTTGTTTCTAGAGGCACACAGAAGAACAGAATGGACCAGCCCACATCACTGTCACAGTTTTTGCGGGAAAACTACCTGGCAGAGGCCAGAGCTCACCACAGACACGGAGAAGGGGGTCACTCGGACTCGTCCCCCTCGCGGCGTCTCCTGTACGGGACTCTCAAAGGCAAGGCAGAGGATTCTGGGACGCGTGAGAATACTCAGTTCCCCGATCTGTCCGCTTTTCTCAGTCAAGAGGAGCTCGACAAAAGTGTCAACCTTGCCAGAGAAGCCATTGGTCACGAGCCCCATGAGAATGAAACGTCCAATGAGGCCAAACCTCCACAGACGGCCCCCTCTGTGGCCCCAGCGATGACCTCGTCTATTATCAACCCCCCTGCGGACAAAACTGAGAACACCTCACTAACACAGCCATTCACATCAAACAGACAAGCGCTCCAAAACCCAACGCCCCTCCATGACGGTGTGATGAGGAACAACAGAGTTCCCAGGGAGCCCTCTCAGGACTTCAAGCGGCCCATTAGGAACCAGCCTTATGGCCTTGAGACTCAGTCCAAAAAGGAGTTCCTCAACAAAGCGGCCGACTTCATTGAGGAGCTCTCCTCGCTCTTTAAGGCCAACAGCTCCAAGAGGGTACGGCCACGGTCCTGCAAGGCCCACAGGAGCAGGAACAAGCCCCAGCCGGACGGCATGGCCTTCAGTCTCAATGTGGCTGATGAGCGGGAGAGGCCCATTCACTCCTTCAGCACTGACCCGTCAGAGGCCCTGTGTGAGGACTTTGCCCAACAGGAAGTGGAAATGACAGAGCAGGAAACGTTCATGCCCGGGGATGATGCCCTGGAGGAGGAAGCTGCGGCCGAAGGTGAGGCCATGGCCGAGGTCGAGGGTGATGCTGAGGCTGAGGCCATTGCTGAGGCAGAGAATGAGAACATGGCCTTGCTGGAGGGCCAGACCTCAGAGGAGCCCGTCTATGAGCCGCCCCACTTCATCCAGAAGATTAAAAGCCGAGAGGTTCCTGAGGGAAGCAAGGTCCAGCTGGACTGTATTGTGAGAGGTCTCCCTGTGCCTGAAGTTCGGTAAATAAAACACACAGCCTCAAAATCAAGTTTATGTTAAGATGTATGTAAAACACATACTAGAAAAAGTTTTTCACAACATTCACTAATGTTTACAGTAGTTGCTTTTAGCTCAATATGTAACTAGCTATTCATAAGTAACAACTATCAATTTACCTCCACTGAACAAAACTCATCAGTCTCTCTGTATGGATTTTACATGGCTGTCTACTTAGAGGTAATTTATGCTGACAATAAAACCCATCCGTTTATGTTGACTTCTGACATTTGATCTAGAGTAGCAGCCATGTTCCCTCCTCAGTTTTTGCAATCCTATTTCAGGGACAAACAAAATGGTGTACGGCTGTGTCATCATGTTAAGGGTTGTTCTCAGAGGAAATCCCATAGTGATATATCCATAAATCATATACTTGTCACGTCCTCCAAAAATAGCTCCATAGATACCAGTCTCGTGCACCTTATTTTCACTCTCATTCTTCAGTCCATTTAGATTATTTAACAGCAGCGTCTTCTGGGTAGGAATTAAATGGAGCTGTCCATGTGGGGGTAGTAAGTCGACTTAGAAAGTCTTCTGTAGTGTGAAGTGCAGTGGAGTGTCTGACAGGCGACACAAATGGACAGCTGTCACTAGTTCCAGTGTCATTTAATCAGCTGTCTGAGACCGTGTTATGTCAGGAACATTAGGTCATCTCAGCTTTGTTAACAGACACATGAGCATGTGCATTTTTGTGAGTCAATGTGTGCGTGTACTTGTTTGTTTGTGTGTGTGTGTGTGTGTCTGTGTGTCTGTGTGTTTGAATTTGTGTGTTCTTTTGTATGCATCTGCTTGTGTGAGTGAGGGTGAGAAAACTTGACACACTTGAAACAGTTTTCATTGTCTATAGTCCAAATCCTCACCCTACTGAAGAGCTCAGCAATAAATAGCTGCATTAGAATGCTCCATTCTCAGCATTTGTCACGTGCCTGGTCCTGTGTGGTGTTTGAATTGATAGACAAAGACAGAAGTTACCCAGAGCGGTCAGGGTAACAACTCGTGGGTGTGACGGAAAGGTCCCAGTGGACAATGTTGACAAGAAGCAAGTATATTTGGCAGTGGGACTTCCATGCTGTGCGGACAATGGGCACATTTGGGTTTTAGTTTCTTACACTTGGAGGATGATATTGGAATTGACTTGAGAGACTCGGTAAGAAAGGCTCTCTAGCTTTCAGCGGAATTTATTTATTGGGGTTATCTTGATGAAGCCAAAGCCAAATGTCTATGTTAGTTTCCACACTCTCAACTGTCTTGTTAGCATGCTAGCATGTGGTTCTCTTTGAATTTGTGATGTGGTATCTTTTTTTGTTCTTATTCAGCTTGTCAGTGTGAGAATCTGCAACAAACTGACTTATTTCATCAGTTAATTATACTTTCTTTGGGAGAAGACATCAACCTCCATTAGAGTATTATTGGCTATTACTTTTTAAAAATTAAAGCCAACTTCCTAAACAAAATTCCAACCAAACAAAAATCCCATCAAGTTCTTATTAATTAAGGATTTAAAAAAAAATCCCAATATGTCTTTTCAGCCTCGTTCATGTCATTTTTTCAGTGACGTGTCTAGGTCGAGTGTATGCTCAGCACTACCTGGTCAGCAAACATGATCATATGTGCAGTAAAACTATGTTTAGCACTGTGTGTGTGTATGTTGGGTATGCAGTCATATTTGTGTGCTTGGTCAGGCTTAACTGGGGCTTCCTGCGATGTTGGCCTGTGTGTCTGGAGGAAAACTAACCCCTGACAGGTGCAGCCTGGAGGACCTAGCGAGAGGACTGTCCCACTTTCCTACCACTCACACTGTTCAATTACACCCGCACGCATGAGAATGGACATGCGTGAGCCAAAGTCTGACAGTACATTTTGATCATGTTGCACTGTTACAATAGGACACCCCTGTCACAGCCTATGAATGCCAGGGTTTGATGTAAGGATAGTGAGAGTTGGGTGATGTGTCAATGGAATGAAGTAAGTTTCCTCTTACACTTCTCCAGTGTTTTGTTGATTAGGGCTGATTAACAAAGTCTTTGCTAGTATTCCTAGATGCAGTTCAGTGGGACTGTGCTTGAAAATGTTTTCAGTAAGTCTTGCTTGTGCTGGTATTGTACCAGTGTCACTGTTCAATTCAGTTATTAAGGAAAGTGGCTATTTGTTTTTTTTTTCTTTTACTTGGGACAGATAGTTGCTATGGAATATACCCATATGTATCAGTTAGTGTGCTTCTGTATACCTTTAGTGTTTGCTGTGTTTGTATTGTAGCTATTATGTCTCAATGTGGAGAGCTAATTCTGTTTAAGTAATTTTACCACAGATGCTGTGTTTGTATCGGAGAGAGTATCGGAGGATAGCAGAATAAACCCAGTATTGCCAGATTTTGTAATGAATCATATGATTTGTCCCTCAATATACTCTATGGTGTACTTATATTATCGTTAAGAGATTTTTCACCATTTATATATAAACAATGTTTAAGCTATACATACACTATTGGATGTGTCTAAAGTTAATTGCTGTATCAATTAACTTCTGGTTCGTTGGATGGCTTGTTGTTGTGCCATGTATTTTCCTGGCACAGCTAATCAGGTCTTGGAATCCAGCTATCTGATATCACTGATATGAGTAGATTCCGTTGATGTGGGGACTGTGATTCAACTAAGACCCATGCAAAGACTGTCTCACTCAGTCACACCTGTTTGTTTATCACTGGGGGTGTTTTACACACCAGCCATGCTTCATCAGCCCAAAATAAACTGTTGCTAATCTTAAAAGCTAGAATCTAGCGGTGGGGGCAGAGCATAGGCATGCGCACAGAGTCAGGAGCTCATGTCAGTCCCAAAGGGAAATGGACAGAGAAAAGCACAGAGGGAAAACATGATCATTTGGAGTTCTTTATGCTAAATGAGGTGGCCTAGCAAAGCCATAGCAAGCCAGGCCTTAGCTCCAAAATATTTGTACATATTTTTTGGTTTGGGTACCTCTGAATAGATCCTATTTCATGTTAATTTTATGAATATTGACTAAGTATGAATATGTTGTTTTGTCCTATATGTGCTAAATGTTAATAAGGTGTATAATCATGTGCTATTGTCCACCCAACAAAGGGTTTCAACTTCAGCCCCATAACTGTTTTGACACCACATGACAACATTGGACTGCATGTGTATATTTTGCCCAACTATTATTTTGATGTAAATGTGTAATAATGTCTGTTTACAAATCATTCAAAGCATATTTTTCAATATTTATTTTTATCCCCATGTGAATAATTAGCTGCATTACTGACTAACCAGTAAATGTAAAGGTTCTTATATCCACAAACAATGTCATATCTGGTAGTGAATTAAATCTCCTATTTGTCTTATTTCTACATTTAGAATGCTTGAGCCATGTATTTACAATTTATAGAAATGCAATTAATTGTAGTAATTCTTACCAAATGCATCAGTTATAATAGGCTTTCATGTAAGTCATATGTTAATACCAATGCCATGATTATCTCTGGTCAAATGTGTTGTCCTTCAGATGGTTCTGTGAGGGGAAAGAGTTAGAGAACAGCCCTGACATCCAGATCATCAACAATGGAGAACAGCACTCCCTGATCATAGCTGAGGCATTTGAAGAAGACACAGGACGCTACTCCTGCTTCGCCTCCAACTTCTATGGCACAGATTCAACATCAGCAGAGATTTATATTGAAGGTCAGTATTTGATGTCATTATTTGGGCTCTTTAAGTTAAAGCTCATTTCATTTGACTGACTCAACATCTTAATATGTTTTGTGTTTTCTATCATGTGTCTTGGATTACAGGTGCCTCCTCTTCAGATTCTGAACCAGAGCAGCATTTTGACCATTTAGCACAGTGAGTTGAGTGTCAGTCAACAAAGACAACAGCACTTGAAATAAATACAAATTAAGTTGGTACTGATATTTTTTTTTACGAATCTCTTTGTTGTCACCACATGGAAAATGGTGAAGCTTACCTCTTATTTGAATGTTCTTGTGAATCTATCAAGGGTGCAAGGGAAAGCAGTCCAGTCCCAAACCACATTGCCTTCAGCCTCCAGCAGTCAGGCTAATGCGTTTGTTGAGGACTCGTTGTCTGCGCCGGCAACAGTTTATCCTGAAGCTGCGCCACCCTCAGAGGTTTTCACACAGCCAGCCACCAGCGAGGAGCTGTGTCCACCTCCACCTGCCCAAGTCCTTTCCACACCCCTGCCCACTACCCAGGTGGTGTCTCCACTGGCCGCCCCGCAGCTTGAGCCAGCTCCTCTGACGATCCAAGACACCAGCGTGCCAGTCTTCACCCAGGAGATTCCTCTCGAGCCTCCCTTACTTGAGCAGCCAGAGGTCACCCAGGTGGCCTCTGCAACGGTTAGCACTCAGTTGGACTCAAGCCCACCACTGCTGCCCCCCCTGGGCGTCCCCTCCTCTTCCCCCGCCTTGACCGCGCCTCTGGCCATCCCCGAGGACACAGCGGCACCTTTGGCTGAAGTGCTTCCCACATCGCTACCTCCACTTGTGGTGTCCACCCAGTCCAATGGACTCGAGGTAGCACTCTGATTCAAACGTCAATATAGAACGTCCTCAAAGGCAGTGCTGCTTTGGTTTTGGAATATTTTGATTTGCACTGTTCCGGCAGTTACGAATTTAGTGTGTCATTTTATGTTTCTCTTTAAAGGGTCAGAATGGAGGCAGCTATCCGCAAGGTTTAGATGGAAGGCCAATCATGGCGGCCCCTGTTTTTACAAAGGTGACTACTTTTGCCAGCAGCAGTTCAGAAAAATGTTGCTTATACACAAATGTGTAGCAGCTAGTGAAATAAATAACAAGTTTGGTACAAGTTTCTTTCTACCTTACTTTAGTTTACTTGATCTAGAATATTGTAATTCTTGCTGCTGTAGAAATACTGGTCAGTTTGCTGTTTTCCTGTAAGAGCCTGTGTGTGAGTATAAGCGGTGTGTGTCTGTGTTTGGCTCAGAGTTTACAGGATGTGCTTGCGTCGGAGGGCCAGCTGGTGGTGCTAGAGTGCCGGGTGAAAGGAGTGCCCTCCCCGAAAGTGGAGTGGTACAGAGAGGGGACTCTCATAGAGGACTCGCCTGACTTCAGGATCCTGCAGAAGAGTAAGACGGCACACCAGCAGTTCACACTCATTTCACTTTAGAGACAGTACATGTACAGTACTTATTTGTGTTCTACTACTACCCCCTCTTCTACTGCACTTTTTACCCCCCCCCCCCCCCCCCCACTTTGCACAAATAGGCTGACACCAGACATAATTTCACTGCATTTCTTACTTCCAGTAACTATATGCATGTGACAATAAACATCCTTGTATTTTGTTGATGACTTGCTGAAATCCCTAGTATGGTAGGGAGCGCCTCTGTGTACTAACTTTACAAACAACACGTATTCCAAACAATCTACAGTATCTGCAGCACTTGCATTGTCATGTCTTTCAGTGTCGTAATAATGACTGCTTTTCTTTTCTGCAGAGCCCAGGTCTTTGGCAGAATCAGGTATGCATTTAACAGGAAACTGTAATTCAACAGGACTGAATCATATATTCTGGCATGGAACCTTGTCAAGTCCCTCTAAACCTTTAAGCTTAAGTTTATATATAGTCCATCATAATCACTTATTTTAATCACATATTCAATTACTATCCTTGCTAGAGGTCATTCAAACACAGAAACATATATTTTACATTGAGGCGATCGGCCCAACCCCTAATATTAAATAATGAAAAAGACCTGAACCAGAAACCTTTGTGTCTGCGTGTGTGCGTGTGTGCGTGTATGCGTGCTTGTGGGTGCGTGCTTGTGTGTGTGTGTGTGTGAGTGTGTGTGAGTGTGTGTGTGTGAGAGAGAGAGAGAGAGAGAGATTAATCCTCCCCATCTATCCTCCCCATCTTTTTATAGGAACAGTAACCTTCCTTGAAGAGCCATATTAGTACTTATAGTCTAAACATAATTACACAAATCTTTCCAGAACTTTTCGGATAAATGAAATGTTTTTCATAGCCTGGAGTAATTTTCAGATGGGAAGCTTGTGTTCTTGTGTCTCTCTGAATGAGAGCCAGTGTAGCAACTGAGTCCTAACCATATAAGGTAGTCAAACAGGCTTATGTCAAACACTGACAACCACAGACCCTTTCAAGGTGTCCAAAGCCCAGGACAGATTTGAATCAACAGTGCTACAGGTTCTTTACCCATTTAAGTAACCCCAAGATATAGTCCGAGACAGAAGTACATAAAGGCAGAAAGAGAAGACACTGTTTAATGAAAATACAATATGTTGTTGGTTGGTTTTTACCTAGACTTGTCACTTGACACCGTGATTTATAATTTCAGTATTCACTTTTTCAATATTCCTAATTTACCTTATAAGAGGCCTCTGTAAACAACAGTCCATGTTAATGTTATCAGTAGTCAATATGTTATGGCTGTGTCATATCCCTTACCCTTGTGTGGACACAGCCAAGTGGGCGGCCTCTGAAATATGTGTGTGTTTATTTTTGTGTGTGTGTAAACCCAAGAGGAGATATGCACTTTGGTTATTGCTGAAGTCTTCCCTGAGGATTCTGGGACGTTCACTTGCACGGCCAGTAATAAGTATGGCACAGTCTCCAGTATTGCAGCACTGAAAGTGAAAGGTAATACTTTGCTTGCTTGTGTGACGTTTACAATGACACAGTACACAGTATGTATAAGAAAACGCACATTGTCCCACACAGTAGTGTGCAGAACAATGATTGACTTCATCATTGATGGATAGGAGTGTCCCCTATGTTATTTTTGCACCCTATTAGGCAATGACACCAACACAAATCATGTAAAAACACTGTCCAGCCTAAATCTGGAGACCACGCTCAGCAAAGTGTCTAAACAGACAACCTCGGAGTATAAGGCATCCAGTGTGAAGTCGCAGCTGGACGGCTCCCTGACCAACTGCAACAAGGCTTACTCCAGTACCCTCTCCCTCCATCCCCTCAGCAGCGGCCACCACTTAGACGCCTACAGCACCAGCATGCCCAGCCTTGACCCACTAAGCCTCGGCAGCCCACACCTCGACGCTTTTAGGTCCACCCTGCCCCGTGCCGCTGACCCCACCAGCTTCAGTATGCCGCGCCTCGACCCGCTGAGCATTAACCAGAGCGCCGCGCCATACCAGCCCCCCAGCTCCCGCCCCCTCCAGCTAAACTCCACCGCCGCCAGCCTCTGGCCTAACAACCATGCGGCCGACCCCGGTCCACCCGCGGAGCCCGGCCCCGTCCCCATCCCAGCAGCCCCCGCTGAGCCTCTAACCTCTTGCCTCAAACCCCAGCTGGACCAGCCCTCAGCACGAGACCCCGAAGCCCAGACCCTCCTCTTCTGCAATCCCCCCGTGGGCGCCGTGCCTCTGCTCTCTAGGGCTGAGAGCAAAGCCAAGCCGCCTGAGCCAAAATGCACTATACCCCTCCCAGATCCCCCTGCGTCCTGCCTCAAGTCCAGACCGGAGGGCGTCCTAGTGAACCACAGAGAGCCACGGTCAGCGTCACGCGTAGGCCTACGGGTGCACTTCAGACTTCCAGAGGATGAGGAGGAGGAAGAGGTGGAGAGTGGGGACGGATCCAGCGCCCATGAGGACCCCTCACCCAAGGAGCCACCCCCTGTACTGGCCAAACCCAAACTGTAAGTACCCTGACGCATCCTGATGGGAGACACATTTCATTGGACTGAATATTCATTCATATTTTGTTGCTCTCTATTCATTCATATTTTGCTGCATGTTTTATAGTGCTATGTAGTTTTTTATTATGAAACCAGAAATAACCTTACTTAATGAATTTATTGCCAAGTCAGCTTCAGATGTAGCTTGTTTAAGGGTTCAGTAGAATCGGCACTGATGTAAACTAGCTCCTCTGCATATTAGCATGACTGAGCGCTCCCAGTCTGAAGAGCTGCAGCTCTAGTCAGTGTTGTCTCTATATTGGGAAAAGTAAACATTCACCAAAGGAGGGCTGAGCCTGTGCTCTCTGTCCTTGCTGTCAAAGTGAAGTGGTCCAGTCTGAGATTTGCTCATGCCCTCTCTGCATTATGTGGAGTTTTGCGCACTGGAAGAGCAAGTGGGGGTATTTCAGAAAGTAAGTGCAATTTCTTGTTGCTCTGCATAGAACACAACTATTTCAGCTTAGTGTGGAGACAGACTATCCATTTTGCAGAAGCTTTTTATTCCTTACATCAACCTTCGTCTTCCATTCCCACTTATTTATTTTTGTAAATAAGTATCAGGTGGTATTTTTGGGGTGTAACGGAATATGTCAGTGAAGGAACAAGAGGTTCAGTACACTTTATGGGGGCATGAGAGGACATTTATTTGCAGAACTTTCCTGTGAAAGTAAATGGTAGCTGAGCTTTTTTTAGTATTAATGGTCTCATGGATTATAACTGCGTTCAACATGATGCGTTTATCTTTTTGATACAGAACAAATCAACACAAATATTGAGGCAAATAACTTGTGATACAATAACTGGTGATACTCAACTTGTGATACTCTTGTCTGCATGACATAGCATAGTCAGCAGCATAGCATGTGATACACAAAGAGTGATGTGCTCAGGCTGCAGAGAGTGAAGTGCCATCTGTTTGTTGTGTGGGCTGTTCAAGATATTCCCCATATTGGGCGCTTGGCAGCAAAAAATATTGGAATTGTTTTTTCATGTCTTTCTTTAGTTAGGTGTGATGCCCTAAGCCCTAAGGCATGGCTGATGCACCAGAGAGGTTGTTTGTAACTGCTCCTTTGTTAAAGAAAGAAAACAAGGCTAATATTGTTTTGAGGTTAACGTTGGCTTACAATCAAGTACGTCTGTGTTTCTCTCCTTCTGTTTGTTGCCCTGAATGGTTTCCATACTGTTGTACTCATGGTAGTGTACAAAATGATCAAGGACATACTTTTATAAGGTGAGAAAAGATTACTTCTCCACTGCCTATTATTATTATAAGTGGTAGTACTAATATAGTAGAAATAGTTGTTAAATTATTTTTCCACCCAGTATATTTCTATTCAGCACTGAGCCTCTTATACACTTGTAAACGTAGACAATAGAAGACAAAAAGTCACCTCAGCCTTTGTCTTGTCATAAAGTGTGTGTGTCAATATTGTGTTTAGTGGACTTAATAATGTAGATAGATAGATAGATAGATAGATAGATAGATAGATAGATAGATACTTTATTGATCCCCAAGGGGAAATTCAAGAATGTTAATAACACTGTTTGGTGTCAAACCACAGATCTGAGATCAGATGTGATTATGTATGTTAATCTTTTGCTCGCTGGCTGTGCTCTTCTGCAGGGACCCTGTTCAGCTCCAGCTGCTCCACAATCAGGTGCTCTTGGAGCAGCAGCAGGAGGGTGGCCCCCCGAGCCAGGACAAGCCCCAGCCCTCCCCCTCCCCCTCCCCCTGGGCCAGCAGATCCCCTCAGGAGGCTCCAGCAGCACCACTCCACTCACCTTTCACTGACTCGTCCTGTGTGCTGCCCATAACACATGCACCTGTGCAGGCCAGGCCAGCCCCGACCCCAATCCCACCTCCCGCTCCCCAGGACTCGAGGCTGGTTCCCCAGTTCAGTCCAGCAGCTCCTCCTGTTCTATCTCCCATGATGCCTCGAGTGGCGTCCACCTCCGCACCTCCTGTTAGCATGTCTGCACCCACAGCACCCAAGCTGGCAGCCCCCCCAGTCGCCCAGATGCCCCCAATGAATATGGCTGGCCTGAGTGTGAGTGCGGCCCCTCCGCCCCACATGAGTCCCATGGCTCCTCCCACCTCAATGCCACGCCCCTACAGCACGAGCTACATGCCCGCGGTGGGCGCTCCGCCTGTGCCCAAGTTCATGACCGCACCCACGTCACCGATGAGCGTGGCTCCCTCGTCTCTGCCCACCGTCAGCTCGTCGATGCTCAACATCGCTCCGCTGACCCCTCTGTCTCCGGTGCTGTCCAAACCCCCAGTGGCGCCGCTGAGTCCACCTCCACCTGTAGCCCAAGCTCCAGCGCCCCAGCATAGCCTCCCGCCACTTCCACCCGTCAGCTCCCTGTTCACTGGCGCCAGCAACTCCCAGAGCTTCAGCTACGCCCGACCCAAAGAGTTCATCGCCGCCCAGACCCTCTCCCCCGTGAGGAGCCCCTCTCCCACTGAGTCGCCGGTGCCCCTGCTCCACGAGCTGGCTGCCGAGCTCAACCTCAAGCTGGCCCGGGAGATGGGCTCTCCGCTGAGCCCGGCCTCGTCCGTCTCCAACTTCCCCACGTCTCCGCGTGTCTTCCACACCAGGGTGCTGGAGCCCCCCACCAGCCCCACGTACGTCTCCTCCCCGACCATGATTCCTCCTGCCTTCCACAACACCCCGTTTATACGGGCCCAGTCACCCCCCCAGGCCTCGTCCCCGAGCTCCAGCAGCTCCACGCCCAGCCCCATCCAGAACCCCGTGGCCTTCCTCAGCAGCGTCCTGCCCTCGCTGTCCTCACTGGGGGGATCCCAGTCCACCAACTCCATGGGCCTGCCAAAGAGGGCCCCCATTGTGTAAGTACACTAACACACCCCACTCAAATGTAGAATTGAACATTGGCATTTGACTCAGTTGAGGCTGCTTGACACATAACTGATGCCTTGTCTCAGGCCTCAGAGCATTCTGAGGAAGACAGCGCGAAGCCAGCGGCTTCCATCAGATGAGGATATCCGTGAGAGTAAAGAAAGCCTCATTCACGATATCGAGAAAAAGCTGAGATTTAAAGAAGACACTATACGCCAAGGGGCACAGGTATTAGACATTTTTATCACTATGTATATTAAATTGGTGATTTTAGTTCACTTGCGTATTTCTACTTCAAGAGAATAAACACAGGAAGTGAACAGTAATCAAGGCATGTTGCAAAATTGATGTTGCATTTTGAGATATAGAGGAAATGAGAAATCCATTTAAAATCTATGACTTAGATAACACAAAACAGAAATATAGAATTGCTTTTTGAAACTGTGTGTGGTAGAGGTCATAAAAAACATCAGAAATGTTGGAAAAAGAAACAAGGGTCAAGGCAAACCATATGACGAGATCCAGCATATACGGTTTAGATTTGTTTCTGTGGTTTCTTTGTTATTTCAAACCAAAAACGTCCACCGTTACATAGAATCAGTTTACAAGAACACAGGAACTAAGAGTAGTGTTTTTCTGCAGCCAATCATCCATATCTAAAGATATGAGGAATACATTTGTAACTGCAGATAAAGTTCTCCAGACCTTCAGACATTTTTATTTTACATGTAATGTCCGCACACTACAAAAGGAGCTTGTGTCTGTCAAAGCATTAGCCACACATTCCATACAGACTGGATTCCCAAAGTCAGCTTCTTTAGTCGTATGTAGCTTACACCTTTAGGACAAAGTCATGGACATCATTTTATCCAGGAAGACACACAAACTTTCCAAGAATCTTATTCAGACATACAGTGGCTATCTGCAGACATCCCAGCACAAGGCTCAGATCTGTTCAAAGGACACTAGACCTTGGATCTACATAGAGCTGAACCTTCTAGAAGCGCATACTGACCTCTGTCATATCTTGTCATCTTCATCGTTGTTATCATCATCATCATCATCATCATCATCATTCCCATAACAAGAATATTCCCACTCGTACAAATCTCACTAATCCAGTCCCTACTACACTTGAGTCAGTGTGCAGGGCCTGCAACAGTGCCATACGAACCCAGCAGGAATGGGAGTGGAATGTGTGTGTCATGTCATGTCTGTCTTCACCCTTCATCCCTGTCCTCTCATAGAAGCTGCCCTATGAGGGGAAAGCAGCGAGCAGACCTCTTGGACCAAACATTCCCACTGCAACTGTCATTAACTATGACGAGGTACAAACCCAGCATCCCTCTACCGCCCACACCGCTTTGCTTACTAGCACTGTGGGAGACCAGCAGGGGTGTGGTGGAGGTGGCCCTATAGCATCCGCTTTTATTCACTCACTCTTTTCATCCATTCATCCCTCCATCCTGTAATGTGATGTGGGCGCTTTCGGCTTCTGTTCATTAATAGTCTGATCTGCATGGATAATCACTATTAGAAGATAATTCTCATATCACCTTCTAAACCACCTTCTGCTTCTTTAGCTCATAGTCACATACCTCAATTTGCAGACAGGTTGGTCAATGTTACTGTAGATGGGTGACTTGTATGTAAACTTAATTCATTAACTCATGAATAGGCGTTGACATGTTCTGAAGGGTAAGTAAGTGAACATAGTGGCATAGTGATTATAGTAAGTGAACAAGTGGCATAGTGATTATAGTACATGTATAGATGAACAGTTTTCTTGTCATCTCTCTCTGCCAATCTCTATAGCTGAATGTCAGTGCTAAGACAGAAATACAAAACAGATATGGTGAAGTAATCTATGCTCTTTTGTAGGGTAACAAACATGTATCCAATATAGCTCTTCTTATGTCTGAATCTGGTATCTTCAATGAATTTGTTTGACAGTCATCATCAAAGTCAAAGTCAAAGTCAGCTTTATTGTCAATTTCTTCACATGTTCCAGACATACAAAGAGATCGAAATTACGTTTCTCACTATCCCACGGTGAAGACAAGACATATTTTACCAATTTAAGTCCACAGACAAACAACATTCAAGTAAACAAAAAAGTAAGTAAATAAGAGGGCACATATAATAATGAAAAAAATAAGAGCAGCAAAATTTGGTTGAAATTGTGCATAGACAGTCAATAAAATACTAGTGCAAAGTCAGGCCAATAAAAGGCTTGGGTAGTTCTGTTTGACCTAAGTAAGAAAGAAAGTGGCATAGTGGTGCAAGTTATGTAAGAGCAGCAGAAGTGTTGTGTTTTCAGGACAACAACAACAAGTTGTAAAGTGTACAAGTGTACAAGTGTGCAAGTGGAGTAGTGCAGGCGGCCATTGTGGGTCCAATGTCCAGGATGTTATGTAGCTGAGGGGGGAGAGGAGGGAGAGAGTTCAGCATCCTTACAGCTTGGTGTATGAAGCTGTTGGTGAGTCTGGTAGTGCGGGAGCGCAGGCTTCTGTACCTCTTCCCAGAGGGCAGTGGATCAAACAAATTGTGAGCAGGGTGACTTGCATCACTCACAATTTTGGTCGCCTTGCGGGTGAGGTGGGTGGTGTAAATGTCCTTCAGGGAGGGGAGTGAAGCACCAATAATCCTTCCAGCTGTGTTCACTATGCGCTGCAGGGCTTTCCTGTTGTATTCAGTGCAGCTTCCGCCCCACACAGCGATACAGCTGGAGAGGATGCTCTCAATGGTGCCTCGGTAGAATGTGGTCATGATGGCTGGTGGAGCACTTGCTCGCCTGAGTTTCCGCAGGAAGTACAGGCGGCGCTGAGCTCTCTTCGCCAGTGATGCAGTGTTGGTGGTCCAGGAGAGGATCATTCTCCCAATTCAACACACACACACACACACACACACACATACACACATACACACACACAGTGATCACAGGTCACCGGTAGCCTACTGTACATGGTTGAAGCAAATCCCTAATTTCCTAGTTTACAAGAGACAAATAATCTTAATTGATCATTAAAAGTACCTACGAACAATAATCAAACAGTATTATGTTGTAAATAATTGATCATTGATTAAATGACTTAATGTCTTATTTCAGTCTGTTCTCTGCTTTCCCCTCATCTTTACCAGACTTTTCGAAATCATAACATAACTATCTTCTTTTGGAAAAAGAAGAGTTTGTTTTCTGATTTCTAGAATACTTATAAAATGCATAACGTATAAGTTATACGTATTGTCCCATAGCTATTCACTTCTACTTTAAGTGCTTGGTTTGTCAGTGCCTCTGTAACTGCATTGTGTTTGATCGACCGCACCTGCTTACACCTGCACCTGCCCAGATTTGACCCGCAACTTGCAGCACCTTTGGATTGGAGATGGGCATGCTAGAAATGGAGCCATGGGTGCCAGCATTTCTTACTAAAACGTCCCTTTAACCCTTAAAGGTGTAGGTTTTTGAACATTCTAAGTTCCGCAACAATTGAAGGTTCTAAAATTCTATGTTGAATTCAATGAACCCAGATATTCTTTAGAACGTTCATTTCCCAACATTCCTGTCACACCGGTGTGACGGTACTCCTTTAAGGGTTAAGGCCTTGGGAGGGAGGTTTACTTAACGTACATACTGTGCAGCTACCGACACACATCTTCTCATCCGGACTGACTGAATCTACTCATTTGTCATGCAGATCTAGAATGTTTATATTATGGTGAGATGAATAAAACAGTAGTCGTGCCAGTGTTGGGTAAGATGCGGAATCAGCAAAACGCTCACATATTTGACTGATCATTTTAAGACATTTATATTAAATTGAGGACCATTAATAATGGTCTGTGAATTAAGATACAATAAAAATAAAACTGAGAGTATATTAAACGTGTATTTTTCATGGGTAGTTGGGCAGTATTGGGTAGGTTTATTAAATCCTAGAGAAACCCTACGACTCTTCGCTGTTTCTCTCCAGGAGTACAAGGTGTCGAACTTCGAGCAGAGGCTGATGAGTGAGATTGAGTTCCGTCTGGAGAGGACCCCAGTGGAGGAGTCGGATGACGACGTGCAGCATGACGAGATCCCCACGGGCAAGTGCATCGCCCCGCTCTTCGACAAGAAGCTGAAGAACTACCGGGCGATGGAGGGAGCTCCTCTCACATTCACCTGCAAAGTAGTTGGAATCCCCATCCCAAAGGTGTAGTAGTGCCATCTCATACTAACCTCACAGTGTTTCCCATACATTGACTTATTTGTGGTGGCCCACCACAATATCAACATTGACCACCACACAATGATTTTCCAGGTTGTACTAATTTGTGCTTAAATCTGGTTAGCATCATAACCACGCTGCACTAATTTGTTAAAAACTGTTGCATTCAAGTTAATTCTGCAAACCTACCACCACAAATAGAATTTAATTCTGTGGTAAACACTGCCTCGCATCTCTAACAACCCTGTTTGCCAGTGAGGCATTTCACAGTATGGAAACCATGGTGTCCATGTCTTGTGATCTAAACATGCTTCCTCCGTTAGGTCTACTGGTTCAAGGATGGGAAACAGATTCTAAAGAAAAATGATCACTACAAGAAATACAGGGAGGGCGATGGAACGTGTGCTCTGCACATAGAAGCAGTCACTAATGACGACGACGGCAACTATACAGTCATGGCTGCCAATCCACAGGTATGTCACAGCTTTGGACTCAGCATTTCATTCATTAACATTCAGAGAGCACATAGTCAAATCCATGTTTGTATCTAAGGGGAGGATGAGCTGCTCTGGCCATCTGATTGTCCAAACGGGTCCTGTGCGGAGTCGGCAGCAAATTATTAACTCTCAGAGGTGGGGGCAACTCGTACAGTAAGAATTATTACAACTAGCAAAACATATGGTGATAGGTGGTGACCTGGTGCTCTCCATTACGTTAGAGTACGGGCTCGGGTCCAGGAAGTGGAGGAAGGAGAGCCAATCCAGGAGCGCTTCTTTCGGCCTCACTTCCTGCAAGCTCCAGGGGACATGGTGGCCCATGAGGGGCGGCTCTGCAGACTGGACTGCAAGGTACGTCACCCCAACATCAATACTACACCCTGTGCATCAGTACTATAAATACATTAAGCATTAACTAACCAATTGATAACAGCAGCAATTTGCCCAAAGAACTATTGTCAAGTCATTGGATGGTGTGTTCTTTAGGTCAATATGGACATCGCTCATGTTTGTCCACAATACAAGATATTGATAATATTATCATAATATTACCGTACTGTCAGAAGCCTAGGCCTACAGAAAGTAAACACAGAATAGAATAATGAAAGGGGAAAATAAAATCCCTCTGCTGGCTGGTATTGGGTAGCTATGAGTAGGCGAGTTCTGGGAAGTCCTGCTGTGCTGTGTCAACATTTGCCATGAATATGCATCATGAAGAGTGGATTTAGACACTTGCTGTTTGTACCTCAGTGTAAAGATAGCACTTTCTGTAGCTTGCCAGATCACGACCATGATGTCTCTTCATTAACTTGTTGAGTAGGATATGGCATCAGGATTTACTGTGTTTATAATAGCCCCAAATGTACTTTGTGTAAATCTGTGCTTTTGTATTCTGAAGGTGAGTGGGTTACCAAACCCAGAGATCATGTGGTTACGGAATGGGCAGCCCATTTATCCAGACTTCACTCACCGGATGCTGGTGAGAGAAAACGGCATCCACTCGCTCATCACTGACCCGCTGACTAAGAAGGACGCTGGCACCTACACCTGCATCGCCTCCAACAAAGCTGGCCAGAGCTCCTTCTGCCTCGAGCTGAGAGTCGTGGGTGAGCTGCTTCTCCTGTGAACCTGCACTGCATGCACAAGAGAAATGAGCTGCCATTATGATACATACATACATACATACCTACAAGTGTATTTGGAAATGTTTATTGAAAGAGGGGGGTGTCTGCACTTAACCATAAATGGTGGCCCCAATAGAGAGACGGTGATTACATAATGCAAGTACTTTTTGTCTTTCAGAGAAAGAGATGAAACACCCGCCCCAGTTTGTGGAGAAGCTGCAGAACACAGGCATCGCCGAGGGTATCCCCGTCCGACTAGAGTGCAGAGTCGTGGGCATGCCGGCACCGGTCATCTTCTGGAAAAAAGACAATGAGACCATTCCCCACTCTAGAGATCGTATGAGGTAAACAAGGTCTTGAAACTATACTTTCAGATTATGCCAAAGTAAATTGGCAGGTAAAGAGGCTAAATGTGTCTTTGAATTGTCCTTACCCAGCATGCATCAGGATGCCACTGGATACGTTTGCCTTCTCATCCAGCCTACCAGGAAAGAGGATGCTGGGTGGTACACAGTTTCAGCCAAGAATGAGGCTGGCATCATTTCATGTACAGCAAGGCTAGACATTTATGGTAAGAGCACAGCATTTATGTTTATACCTTTTATTATAAATTATTTTCAATAGGTGATGGTTTCTTAAACAAGCTAAAATGAAACCCCCTGACATTATATCATTAACCAGTCTTCCGCCATGATAGAAACTGATCCAATGCTAGAAGCTGATCTGATATTACACTTTTTTAACATTTTAACAATGTCACTTCTTATGTAGCTTCTGCAGCTACATTCAACTGATCACACTGCTCAGAAAAGGTAAACTCACTGTACAAGGGAGCGAATGGTTGTTCTAAGACCGTTATTGTGCATTTTAAGTGTTGTAGAAAAACAGTTCTTGTACTACTGGAGATACAAGGTGGTCTCAGAGACAAACTCTCTGCCAACCATGTCCTTGGTCAGTCATGACCTGTGTCTGGATTACTAATGCCATTCAACCTCAGAATCATGTTATTCTGGTCCATGCTCATTTGTAAACAGTAGCTGTGCATGCAAGGCATGGTTGGAGCCATGTATCACACTAACACTCCTGAACTCCTGCAGTGTTTTCTCATCGGCATCACATAGATCATCCTAGGACAGTTGTGACATGTGACTACTGGTTTGCTCGTCCAGGTTGTGACCAAACGTCGCTCGTTTCTTTTCTGTGTCTGACTGTCAGTCTGTCTGTCTGTGTGTGTCTGTGTGTGTCTTTGTGTGTGTGTGTCTGTGTGTGTGTCTGTGTCTGTGCCTGTGTCTGTGTGTGTGTGTGTGTGTGTGTGTGTGTGTGTCTGTGTCTGTGTGTGTGTGTGTGTGAGTGAGGAGTTTTGTGTGGTGTGATGGAGAGCTTCAGGCAGATTCTGATGAGCTTGTTTTCCTTCCTGTCCGCAGCTCAGTGGCACCAGAACATCCCTCCACTCCCCCAGAAGAAGAGCACGCGCCCGGTGAGCCGCTACGCTGCGCTGACTGGCCAGGGCCTGGACATCAAGTCAGCCTTCCCCTCCAGCGACAACTGCCCCATCCTCTTCGCCAGTTCCCCCACGGAGGCTACCCTGGAGAGCGAGGAGCTGTGAGGGGGGGAAAAAAGGGGGGGGGGGTGCTTCGGGACTCCCACCCAGCCAGCTCTCAACCCCTCAGACACCACCTGTAGACTGTGCCAGAACAAGTCTAGTATGTTTTTTTGCAGTTTGATTGTTGTGGTTGACTGTGCTTTCACAGGGTATATTCAAAGAGAGTAATTGCTAGTCAACGATGCTGTTGTTGCTCTTCGGTCATCTCTCTATTTTGTTATGTTCGTCCTATCAGGCACGTTGATAAAAAAACAAAAGTCACAGTTTGCTTACAGTAGTGATCTCAGTGTGAGGATTCGTCTCACCACTTAGTGTTGGGGTTGCATAGTACGGTACGGAAGCCTACAAGTGGCTGCCAGTGGTGGAAAGTATGCAATGTCATGAGTGCCATTTAGTAATCTCAGTCACTCATTTCAGAAAGCAGAGGTTTCATCTCTGCACCATTCCAAATGAATAAAACTAGATATTGCTGATCGATAGCTAAACTAGTTGTTGGGCTTCACTTCTTTCTCCACTGACTGCCACTTGAGGTTTACCATTCACAAATGCAAGGATGATAGATGGTAGTTTAGCATGACTTCAAAGAGCTCACAAATCATTTGAACTGAGTTTAAACTGGGAATCTTCCTGCTTGATGCTATGCAGTTCTAATGGAATATTTTGCAAATCAACAGATTTTAATCGCCTTTTGGATTTTGTGAACAAATTCAGCTAAATCCAGTACATTTAAAGTGACCACACCAGTTGCCTATCAGTAATCATAGACAGTACTGAAATTATACCAGTGTTGCATTGTTGTAAAGATCTTAATATCTTAAAGAGTCATATGACTGCATAGTTCAAATACATGATCATATTTCCATTGTTAAAACATAATCTTTATTTACTTAAAGTGACGGCCTCCATACTCTTGTGGAAAGGTAACAGTGCAGATTAATGTGCTGAATAATGTACTGAAGGCTGAATACTACTTTATTTCTCTTACTGAACGTTTGCACAACACCTTAGATGAGAGTTATTTAATATACAATATATAAGATATATAAAATTTGCCATTTTGTGAGTTACAATTTTGTCAACATATATGTGCACTCTTCAAGAAAGCTTTATAAGACGTTTTTGAATGGGATTCATTGAGAGCCGTGTACGCTGGGTGGGTGTGTGGAGAACACTTGAGTTGAAATGTTATTTAATAGATTTAATGTTTTAAGGCAAATATTCAATTTGTGTAAAGTTGCACCATGTAAAATAGATGTCCTTTTCTGTGAATAAAGTTCTATTTATTCAAAGAAATGTATTATATTTGTACAAACAAAGTGCATCTCACACAGTTCTAAATAATAAATGTCAACAAATACATACCCTTTATCATCAAAGCATTTCTTTTAATCTTTAAATCTGCTATTTTTACAAGGTCTGAAATGATATGTAATAATAACTCATATTTGATTATGCCCATTCCCTAATGCTCATCTTTACTGTCATCAGTAGGTTTAAATAGCATTTAATTAGATAGTCTTGCAGCAAAAAGCAATTGGCCTTGATAGCAAAATTGGCCATGGACCAACTATTACAAAAGCCTTTTTGTGAGCAAATCTCACCCTCTTCATTAGCTAATTAGGCATTAATAATCTTGCTAGCTATTAGAGGAAGAAAGTTCAAACAGGCGTAAAATTGCATTCACCTTGCTTAACCAGATTACGGCCCACAGTCTCATTTCACCAGATGCCACTTAAGGGATTAGCCCATTTTGGGTCACTCTCTACACTTCTGTGATCTCCATGATTGATATGCATTTATAGATCACACAGCCAAATATTTTAAAAAACACAAACTGACTGAATTTCATAGTAAGCAATAAGCCAAACTGAGTCAAAAAAATCTTTCAAACCCCTGAGCAAGTTTTCTTGCCAGACATTGTGTCTTATTTTATTAAGGTAATTTCTAAATCGTCTCCTGTTAAAAAGATAATTTGATTTGACAGGTCATTAATATTTGATAACTCTATTTGTCATCATTTTATAAAGAGAAGGCATGTTTTGTGCATCCATGATGATGAACTTAAATCAAACTGAAATGAAAATATATTCATATTACATAAGATGCTTTCAACTAAATTTGTTCTGTTGGTAGTTTATCAACAATTATGTAATTTTCCTATCAAGTCTTTGAAAAAATGAATTGATGATCTGACTCAGTCTGCATTTGGCTGAACTGCTTCTGCTTACTTGTATAGGCCTCTCTTTTTTTCAGGTGCTGGACTGACACCAGTGGGGTTCCCATATCAGATTTAGGAAATCCATGGATTAAAACATGGAGTTTTTCACTTTCTCTTCCCTAAATCCAAAAATAAATCCTAATCCAAATGCCCATGAGCAAGAGAGATGTTTTAATACCATCATAACAAGCGGGCCAGACTCTGGTCATTATGACATATGGCCGGCCGTCTTAATTTGGAGTGGAGGCAGGCCAGTGGCCCCAGACAAGCTGGTCACATGATGGGCAGAAAAACAAGCAAAGCAGAGCGACATGTCTGAGACGGGACCTTTAAAAAGGACACCCAGCAGCTGGCTCTCCAGCCCCAAATCTTTAATCAATGAGCCAAACTGGTGGAGTGGATTCATATGCCTAATTGCACAACAGAATCACTTAGTTTGGCAAAAAACACAACCAGACAGCTCACCATGATGTCCTCCGGGTGATCATTTGTTGATTGTATGTTCAGCAGTGAAAACGATGTAGTTGCCATGATATTGGATTTATTGGATAGTTATATTTAGATTTGCATTGATCCCAGTACACTGACTGGCTCTGAAGAACAGCTTGTTTTGAGTTTGCAATTGAATTTTTGTTCATTCTCCATTTACACTGGACCCTCTTTAAACAAAATATTTGTTTTGCATCACATTGAAATGCATATACTGTACACTAATACTACATATTATATACATGAACTTTTTATCTCCTCAAACTGTCTGTTTGATCGACATTTCTGAAGTATGTGTGTGTGCATGTCTGTGCGTGTGTTATCTGAACTATGTTCATGATAGCTGAATTCACAGCTGACAGATGGAGACAACTGACAGTTCACTAAATTATTCTGTCTCTTCCATTTCCTCAGACCACTGGACAGATCAATTATTAATTGTTTATGTTCCCCTTCCCCCCTATACATAAGAAACACTAATGTATCCCACATATTATGTTTTGTCAATAGCCATATATAATCAAACCACCAGTGCCTGTAAGGCAAGCTGGGTCCCCTCAGTAAAACAACAATCTAAGAATAGATTAATAAATTATCCACTTCATAATGAAACATATATTCTTTTGTTTCCAAAAATATGAAATGATGTCATGAATTGCAAATGGTGTATTTGACTCATATTTCAGAAAGTATGCTAAATGTGGCAATGGCTTTCCATTAAGTACTAAAATAAGTAAGTACAAACCTCATACAAAATGCATAGAAAAAGTAGAAATTGACTGTTGGCTAATTCCTTCTCTTGTCTACATTTTTTTGAAGCCTCTTATGTTTATGGAGGGCAAATCAAGGCTAATTAGCAGATGGTGTGGGGATGGATGTATTTAGTGACATACTGTGTTTATTCTGGTAACCGTAAAACTGAACAATTTCCTCCCTTTGTCATGTGCTTATATACAAAATAATACAGATACAGTTTAGACTCAAACCTTGGATTCACTCACTACAAGCTACACACACTAGACATTATTAAAAAGTTGTCAATTTTACCTTTAATTAATTTTACCTTTAAAATACAAAATCTCTTAATGATGAATTTATTAATGTATGCAAGTGCATGTACTGATTCAGTCAAGTTGTGATGTCATCTTCATAATTCATATCCATGGCAGTCAGATAATGTTGCAGTTGCCCCCTTATGAATATGTACATCAAATTAATTAAAGGAGTTTCCAATTTGACATCTGTCATATCTGGGCATTCCAGTTCAGTTACAGGCCAAACATCATGCAAAAAATAAAATAGCCATGGTTTTGATCAGCGAGGAGCATGATTGGCCATAAAGTGACGGCTAATAAAAACTAATCAAGTTGTACTGTAAGTGGAGCTGAACAAAGAGTGAACACATATTAACACTGAGGCCCTACACCATAGAAAGTTGTTTCGAGCCATCAGCAAACCCAGGGTTCTAATTGAAAATCATGGGTTCCCAATGTTGCAATGGAGCCCTAACATTGACCCCCAGCATTGACCCCCAGTATGTTAAGGTTAGACGGGGCAGATGGCAGGTTGTGTATTTTCATGTGCTCATCTTTCCATTTAGTTACAAGCTTTGAGACCAACCAATTGGAAAGCCATGTAGGTTAGAGCATATTTTGGGAAGGAGTTTAGGGGAAAGGGAGTGGGCTGTTGGCTCAGGGTTATGTAAGGTTGAGTGGGTGTGTGACATTTGGGGGGGGGGGGGGGGTCATTTAGTTTGTGTGTGGAGTGTTTTGAATGGGGGAGGAGAAGTGGGTGCTCAAATGCTGTCGCAGTCATATATGGGTGTGTTCATGTAGCCAGACATGTGTGGGTGTATGAATTCATTTTGCAAAGCAAGTAATAATGGGGTGTGTGTGGGTGTGTGTGTGTGTGTGTGTGTGTACTGGGAGGGGTTGTTGCTGTGGAGGGAGGAGCTCCCACCTGCTGCCACCTGTTCACCTCTCCATCCTATAAAAGCATCCTTGTCTCCTCCTCACCAAGTGCACTCACTACACAGCACTGAGCAGCCTCAGGATAAGGATTAACTCTGTCAAGACAATTGCTTGTGCTGTGGCCCTTTACAGACACCTCTCACCGGAGCAAACGGTCCTCTCTTTAAATTTCATAGCTGGGAGTTTCAGCGTTAAACAGATCACCAGAATGAAGTCTCGCAGGCAAAGCTGCACCGACTCAGGTTCAGAGTCAGACACCAAGAGCCCTGAGAAGTTCGAAAGTGCATCGCGCCGTCGGATGGCGGCAAACGCTCGGGAGAGGAAGAGGATGCAGGGTCTGAACACAGCCTTCGACTGTCTGCGCAAAGTGGTGCCGCAGTGGGGCCAAGACAAGAAGCTGTCCAAGTACGAGACGCTGCAGATGGCCCTCAGCTACATCATGGCACTGAACCGCATCCTGACGGACAATAGCAGAAACAGCACCCCCCACAGGCAGTGGCTGGACCTGCAGTTCGATTCCCTGCAGGCGGAGGCCTACCAGTACGGCTGTGTGAGGTATGACTCTCCTGGTGAAAATGAGGCAATGCACTCGCCGTTTCCTTGCCACTTTGAGGGCTTTGGAGTCCCATCATAATGACAAGGTCAGATTTTGATTCATCTCTATCATAGGGGAACCTGGTGTGAGCTGTCCCTTGTGTCATTCAGCACTGGATATTCACAGAGAAGCGATCTGAAACTTCACCTTTTCATTTGATGCCAAAGTGCCAAATGAGAGGGTTGTGGGTCGCCTAATGTACAATAATTTATTGTGAACAAATTTGCTATTTTGTTGTTACAAACAGAAACAAATCACGCACATATTATCAGAATGATGGATGTGAAGGACATACAGTCAAAAATGACTCCTCATTGACCATCTGAAAGGATGTCCGGTGTGTTGTGGACAAACATTCATCTATGAGCTTTAATTGGACTGTTACACACTGTAACCTTGTTTTTGCTTTGTATCAAATCTTCTAAATAGGGCCCTAAAGTCATGGACAGTGTTTTATTGCTTAGTAAAAGCAATGAGATGTAGTGCTGTTTTCTCCCTCTTGCCAAACTGGCAGTTAAGACGTTTATTTTCTTTATAAGATTTGCTTCACTGTTTTTATTTTGTATTATTATTGTATTGTTTTGTATTATATTGTATATCATAATGTCTTGCTAACGAATAATGGTAGGACAAGTGTATTTGCACAGTACTGTAGGAGTCAGATGGGGATGAAGTACAAGATTTAGGATGTAAAAGGATATACGTTAGAAACGGGTCTAAGGAATCTTAACCCTCAACAGTTGTGTATACTTTTTTACTGAAATAAAATGAGTTTTTGTATGAAAACACTTGGTCAGTATGTGCCTTGTCTTCTATTCATCCCATGATAATCTTATATTTTTGTTTTGCAAGGGTCAGGGATGTCAAATCAATTCAGCTCATAAGTATTCTTTTACTTTCCAGACACCAAGTCTTATATTTATTTATCCTCAATAGTCCAGTCAGTGGATTATTATGACCGCCGCGCAGCGAAGCGGCGGTCATATAGGTTTAGTCAGATTTTTTTTTTTTTTTTTTTTCTTTTTCGCATGCCCAAATTTCCGTCAATGAGTCCCAGGACACTGAAAGACCGGGGTACACGAAACTTGGTGGGCATGTAACCCCACATGGATAGCATGGAACCATCATTTTTCGTTTTGATCTGTAACCCCCCCGCTTGACTGGACCCCCCAAAAGGAGGGTAGGGCAGACACAGTTTTCTGTGAATATCTCGAAAACCGTGGGGTTTAGGAGGACCATTTTTTTTTGTATGTTGATCTCAAGGGGCCATGTCAACCCATTCCATAACCACTCATTTCATGTATAGCGCCACCTAGTTAAACACAAAAAAGTAAAAATGAGGTGTTGTAATTGAAGGTATCTGTGACCTAACATAGTCAAAACTGCACGAAATTGGAAGTGTATGATCATTATGACACCCTCTGTATGCACACCAAGTTTTGTGGAATTCCGTTCATGGGGGGCCACACAATAAATTAATTTATGTTACTATACACCAACTGGCCTGTAGGTGGCCGGAGACAGTTTTCTGTGAATATCTCGAGAACCGTAGGGCCTAGGAGGTCCATCTTTTTTATGTATGTTGGTCTTAAGGAGGCATGTCAACCCATCCCATTACCACTTATTTCATGTATAGCGCCACTTAGTTAAAAATTAAAAATCCAAAAATTTGGTGTTTTTTAATCACAATATCTCTGGCTGACAAGGTCAAAACTGCACGAAATTAAAAGTGTAGGATCATTATGACCCCCTCCGAATGCATGCCAAGTTTTGTGTACTTTCGTTCATGGGGGGCCTTACAATAAAATAATTTATGTGTACATTTAGTGACGTACACCAACAAGGATTCCCGGGACACTGAAAGACCGGGGTACACGAAACTTGGTGGGCATGTACCCCCACATGGATAGCATGGAACCGTCATTTTTCGTTTTGATCTGTAGCCCCCCCGCTGGACTGGACCCCCCAAAAGGAGGGTAGGGCAGACACAGTTCTCTGTGAATATCTTGAGAACTGTAGGGCCTAGGATGACCATTTTTTTCCGTATGTTTGCCTCCAGGGGTCATGTTAACCCATTTCATGTGCACACATGTGCACAAACAGATACACACACACACACACATACATTCACAGTAATGTCACAGGCACAAACACAAGCACGCACGCACACACACACACACGCACACACACACACACACACACACACACACACACACACACACACACACACTCACACACACACTCACACACACACACACACACACACACACACACACACACACACACACACATAACATAAACATAACACAAACAATCAAGAATTTCTCAGAATTATAAACAGGCAAGATGGAGGTGGGGTTGTATAAAATTAATTTTACATGTGAAATCTATGAACTAATCATGTTTTGGTACTTGTTGTCTAGCAGATACCAGTGAGAATTGAGTGTGGATAATGCAATTTAGTGAGACAGTTAGAATCATATAGGCCTTTCAGCGTGATTTCTTTTTGTGGAAAAAATGTGCTGGACTGGGCGGCGGTTATATTTTGTACCGCTCTGCGGTACATCTAGTTACACATACAAATTAGAGGAATCAATCATCCGAGCAGCATAAACATTCTGATGTATTTATTACAATGACCAACAACATGAATACTCTTCCAGACATGAACCTGTTGGGAGAACTGTGGTTCTCATTCAGCAAACAAAGCCTCAAGCTCTGGCTTTTGATCTGAGCATTCTGTGTGCAGAGATAAGGGGATGTAATGGGTGTACACAGCACTTTTAAAGCAGCCCAAGTGACGTCAGTACCATCCTCTGGTGCAAGGTGTTGCTTCAGAGAATATTCTTTCTTTAAGAGGAACTGAGATTTGTCAGAACCGTATACAATGCAATATATTGTCTATATGTCTGCAACAAGGATTTACTAAAGTATAATAATTAAGTAAATTAAGTAGATCAAAATGGGTTTTCATCATCTCATAATCCCCATGTTACTTTGTCGTATCGAGGACATCACATTCTACTCAGGACAGTCGGTGTTTGACAGTTTTGTCTGATGTGTGTACCATGGGTATAATGCAGTTTGACTATGACCATCAGTTATCATTCAGCAATAAATAATACAATATGTAATAATATATCAAAATAGATAAATACATTATAGTTTATTACAGAGATATTTGAATGTATGTATATTACAATGTCTTGTGAATTGAAATGGTTTTAACCAAAAACTGTTTACAAAGATATTGTGCATATAGCAAAATAATATATTCATATATATATATATATATATAAACAATATATTTATCTATTTTAAAAATGGAAAATTCGTCTGAAAAAATCAGAAATGTCTTTGACGACATTCAAAACAAAACAATCAAATGACACACAGCCAAGCAAAACACTGTTGCAAACAGTCAGCTGACATCATCACTCCATCAGTCTAAAAGGAGGTGCAGTCAAGAGAAGACTGATGAAAATCTAATTTTCATCAGCGAAAGAAAAATGGCACAAGTTGTGCTTGCTGCGTGCCTGCCACCAGCAGACCACTTGATAGGACAGAGAAATGAAAAGCTTTGTCGTGCAATGGCCGTGATTAAAAGCCCATTGAGAGGCAGCCAGGCGTGAGCGGACACAGCCGGGCCCAAGGCGTGTACATACAGCTGGGGCGAGTGTCCAGCGCAGCTCCCCCACGGGCTCAACGGCCATTATAACCCATCCGCTCATTATGACAACTCACAAAAGTTTGATTCCAGCCCATCATTAACGTCCTCCTGATCCGCAACAAGGGGGACTTGGTGTAATGGATAGCATCACATTTTGGCACTGATGTCAGGTTGGAGGTTTCAATTTGAAATTGCAAGCCACTTCACATCAACAAATAGGTGAAATTTGTGAATGAGCAAAAACATTTTGTTGCCAATGTAATAATAATTTATTTTTTTGTAAAATTGTATAGCAATATGCAAGTATTTGTATGTATATGTGCTTGTTGAAGCGAGTTCTGATGAGCTGCATGTAGCTTGCATGCAAAGAGTGTTTGCATGATATAGGTTATGCAGATGGTCATGTTGATGCTCATGCTCAGTTGATTGTTTGCCCTCTTAATGTATGCTTTCTGACAGGTGGCTGTTCATATGTTAATATAGTCTTGGTCCAATGATATGACTGTTAATGAAACAAGCCCTCAGCTCATATATATTGCATTGGACATCAGAAAGCTCCAGCCCCGATATATGAAAGAGCTTATCAACAAGTAGTGAACATATGTCAGTTAGAGGCTGTAGCCATGCTGTCCTCTTACTGCTCAACACATTGTTTCAATTATTACTGAAGAATAGCTGTCAACTCCGAGGGATTAAGAACTATGAAATATGGAATGAGCGCAACTTATGCATTCAGCACCAACAGCTGAACAATTGTGTAGGTCCTTCAATCTGGTGGAGCAGCATTTTATTACTAAAAGAATAAATCAAACATTCATGTAAAATATAAACCCCAAATTCTCAATTATGATGACAGCATTTTGTAGCTGTTGATGACAGATGGCCATAACTCTTCTGATGTATAGGACTGTAGAATTCTATAATGTAAATCACAGTGTAAGCTTGTGTCATCAGCAGTTGCCAAGCAGAGTCTTGGTCCTCAGTGGAGCACTGCCTTGTTTGTTTATGGCAGCTCTGACAGGAGCCTGATCCCTCCCTCTCTGTGTCAGTGTCGGCCATGCGCTCGTCCCAGTGCTCCCTTAGCTCAACCTCCAGTATAAAGCCCAGCGGCACCTGTTCTCCCCAGACACACACAGTCAAACAGCCTCCAGGCACTCAGCCTTCACCTTGACCTTCGCCCCTGTGGGAACCGCATCTCCCAGCATGCAGTACCTGAACAACCGATCCGAGAGCCACCTGAGCAGCCCGGCCGAGTGCGAGCTGGACACCCTGGGGAAGGGCAGCGTAGGGGGCTGGGTGAACCAGGCCTACAGTGGTTCGACCCCGTCGATCCCGCGGGCGGTCAGCACCGTGTACACACCGCAGAGCCTCTTCCACAGCTCCATGGACAGCATGTGCACGCTGGGCATCCCTGGCTCCAACCCGTACCCCTCGGCCGAGGCCAAGGTCCAGCATCAGCCGGCCAAGAGCAAGAAGAACTCTGGCTGCTGCTCCTGTCTGTGGAGGGGAATAAAAGGTAAGGGCCGTTGGGATAAACTTCTTTTGTGTGTAATTGTTTTATTGTTAATACAGCATTATTCTATGTTCATTTGGATGTACTCAGACTCTTTGTGTACATGGCAATAATATCAAATAACCCCAAAATACAGTATTATCTGATCAAGCGACAGTTGATGTATTGTTGCCATCTAGTGAAGCTCAGTATGTCTTATGTATATCCTAAGGATGTTTTTTCACTTGTTTTACATGTAATAGTTGCCCAAATTGCTTTAAAGTGCGCAGAAATCAAATAAGCATTTATGTCTGTATTTTGCTGGATATGTGCCAAGCGACAGGAGCACATGGTGAAATATCCAATGTATTGTGTTTGAAGTATTGATATTTGTTTGCACTGACTAATAACTGATAGCTGGTAATTCTGGTTTTACAAAAAAACACATTCCCCCCGCAGCCTTTGGGTGATTGACCTATACATGTATTTTTTCTGTAACAACACTGACACAATGAATCAAAGCAATACTCCAATGGTCAGTGTCACTGTATGTATATTGCAGACATTGTCAAATGTGTGTATCTTCATTTACATTGTTCTTCATTCACTACATTTGTCAGGTATTTGGGGGACTACATTGACGGAGGACACAAAAGGGAATCGTGAACTCTACGTAAAAACAACTTTGAGAGAATTACTTGTCTACATTGTTTTCCTCGTGGATATATGCTTATGTAAGTATGCATGTGGGAAATCCACTGGTGGGGAGGAGGGGAGTGGGATCTGGGAGTTAAACTTTAATTGATAAGTCTCAATAGAAATGTCCTTGTGAAGAGGATACATCCTATTTTCTTTTGACTGATTTGACTAGCTATTATCAGTGTCTTGTGTCTGTTGTGGTGCCTATTATGAAATGCATAATCCCACCCTCCGTGCTAAAATGCCATGTCATTGTCTAGCAGGACATTAAGCTTGAAAGGAATACCCATTCTACTCTGCTGCCTTTCACTGATAAGAGCCCTAGATTGGCCATTCTAGCTTTGTCTCAACTGGATTGACATTGTTAAAAGGGGGCTATTTCCATACACCAGTGTTCTCCCTTCCTCACTCTTCAAACAAATTACTACCACTAATCCAGGCTGGAGAGCTTTTATAAGGCCACGGCAGAACATGTCCTATTGTATCAGAGGTCCTTCAGCTGTCTGTCCAGGCCCTTATCGCTGGACACAGAATGACCTGACATGAATAACGCTTGATAGAGGCTCCAAACGGCATTATTTATGAGCGGTGATGTTCTCTTGCCTTGCAGTGACGTATGGAATGACCAGCTCCAGCACTTACTACTACACCAAAGTCATGACGGATTTATTTGTCAACACTGCGGGTGACAGTGGGGTGACGTTTCAGTCCATTGGCAGCATGGCAGATTTCTGGACGGTAAGATAAGGGCACATCACCAAAAAACTGACATAATCTAAAAAAAAAAAAACATCCATAACTACCTTCAAACACAACTTGAGCTCTTACTCAAAGAGCATGGAAACTGCACATCCACCTATGTGCTCTGCAAACAGTTGTGTTTAATAAAGTCCATTGATTTCCAGTGAGGTTGTCGTTATGGCCCACCCTAAGCACTCTTTTAAACGTGACACAATGACTCCATTAATGCACCGTCTCTCAGCACGCTACCTGTCTTTCCTTTTCATGACATCAGTATGCACAGGGGCCGCTGGTGAATGGCCTTTACTGGACCAAATGGTACAACGACCAGCCGCTCAACTACAGCTCCCAGTCTTTCATCTACTACGAGAACATGCTGCTGGGCGTCCCTCGCATGAGGCAGCTGAAGGTGAAAAACAACTCCTGCAAGGTCCACAAGGACTTCCAGAATGAAATCGTCGACTGTTTTGATGTCTACAGCGATAAGAAGGAGGATGAACAAGTGTTTGGCCTCATCAATGGGACAGCGTGAGTCCAGTTCTCACCTGTTCACTTCCTTCACACATACGTCTTGTGACTTTGTCACAGTAATCCACAGTAACCCTAGTAACACTATTATGTTTCCTGCTACATGTCATTCACAGATGGCAGTACCACACAGAGAATTCGATTAAAGGCTCCAATCACTGGGGCGTGCTGACAACCTACAGTGGGGCAGGCTACTACCAGGACTTGGGCAAAACCAAACAAGAAAGCGAGGAGCTTTTGGAGGCAATGAAGGCCAACCTGTGGCTAAACCGAGGAACTAGAGCCGTCTTCATCGACTTCTCAACATACAATGCCAACATTAACCTGTTCTGTGTCATCAGGTACATGAGGCTTGAATGATGACTGTGTGTATGACCTGAGGCATATTTGTACTCAAGTAAACGGTAAAAGGTTCTGAGGTTTTAGCCTCAGCAACCCACAGGCAGGATAACATGAAGTAGTTTTGTAGTAATTGATGATGTTTCATTAACATTATACTCAGGTACTGTACCACACCATGCTATTAGTGCCTGAGATTTAATATTTCAGCACGGTCACAGACAAGATCAGTATTTAATGTATCTCCATCTTATTGACAGACTCCTGGTCGAGTTTCCAGCCACTGGAGGGGCAATACCATCCTACCAGATCAGGACAGTGAAGCTAATTCGCTACATAAATACCTGGGACTACTTTATCATTGGCTGTGAGATGATATTCTGTCTATTCATCCTCTACTACATCGTGGAGGAGATTCTGGAGCTCCGCATCCACAAGCTTTCTTACTTCAGCAGCATCTGGAACATTCTGGATGTTGTGGTCATCCTGGTGAGAATATGAAAGCACTATGTTATCCCACACAACATTAGTCTAAATAAGTAAATCTGACAATCAATTCTGAAATTTTACCTGAACTGAAATTGGCTTCTATCCTCCACAGCTTGCTCTTGTTGCTATTGTCTTCAATGTTTTCCGAACTGTCAAGGTGGACAAATTACTTGGGAAACTTTTGGAAGAGCCTGATATTTATGCGGATTTCGAATTTTTGTCATTTTGGCAAACACAATACAACAATATGAATGCTGTCAATTTGTTCTTTGCCTGGATCAAGGTAGATAAATACATTTGACATAATTACATTCCTGAAGTAATAACCTGCACCTTATTGTCATTTATATTATCCAGTTTTTCCAGCTCTCCACTTCATATTAAACACTTACTGATTATCTATTCTACCTGAATACTTTTAAGATTTTCAAGTATATCAGCTTTAACAAAACCATGACCCAGCTGTCGTCTACTCTCGCCCGCTGTGCTGCGGACATCCTGGGCTTCGCCATCATGTTCTTCATCGTCTTCTTCGCCTATGCCCAGCTCGGATATTTGCTTTTTGGAACAGAGGTCGAATCCTTCAGCACATTTAATAAATGCATGTAAGGAAGGTGATACACTAATTGGTTAACATATTAAAACGACTAAGGTTCTACTGCTCCTGTGCAGATAAATGAAAGCTTTCAAAATCACTGCACTTGTATGATTGTGTATATAGAAATGTATAACGCCACTTAAAAAGAAAACAATTCAATTTGACTTTGCTATGTTACTGTGTCCTCAGATTTACTCAGTTCAGAATAATTCTTGGGGACTTTGACTATGATGCTATTGAAAGAGCCAACCGTGTCCTTGGGCCAATATATTTCTTCACCTATGTATTCTTTGTCTTCTTTGTGCTGCTTGTAAGTCTCCAGTAAGTTCCAATAAGATCTTTTTGAGGGACCATCCTTACGACTGATCTGTAATTAACAATTCTGTCCTTTCATCTCCAAGAACATGTTCCTTGCTATTATCAATGACACCTATTCAGAAGTGAAGGAGGAGTTAGCATCCCAGAAGGATGAGCTCCAGATTACTGACATCATTAAACAGGTGACATATGTAGATGGATCGTCCACTCTCCATACAGTGGCCCTGGTCTGAGTCTTTAGTAATGTCAATATCATGGCTCAGTGTTTAATCAAATCACTCATATTGACGTATACATGCAATTTCAGAGCTACGAGAAGACATTCATGAAGCTGAAACTCAAGAAGGAGAGAATCTCTGATGTTCAAAAGGCCCTGCGGTCTGGATCTGAGGAACTGGAGTTTAAAGATTTCAGAGAGACCCTGAAGGAGTAAGTCACCTAACACATTTCTAATTATGTTATAGTATTCCTCAAATGCTACTTTTGTTCTGTTGTGAGTTTCTGAGTCAAACTCCTGTGTTCCTTGCTCAGGATGGGTCATGCAGACAATGAGATTTCAGCAGCTTTTGCAAGGTTTGACAAAGATGGAAACAATATTTTAGACAAAGATGAACAAGAGAGGATGAAGCGTGAACTGGAAGAGAAGAGGGTGGGTTTGCATGATAAATATACTGAGTGCTCCATTCTATTATAGAAAACTTTGATGTTTGCCATAGGTAATATGTTTCAAACAGATATGTATTAATTGTAGATTTATTTAAATCCATTGTATTGTTGTTTGTCTTAGGATGCACTGAGTGAAGAGCTTAACAACCTTGGGGAAAACTTGAGTACCAACAACAGCCCTCATAAGAATGCTGAACACCGCAGTTCAGCTGTTTCTCAAGAAGACTTTCAAATGTATGAACAGCTCACAACATTTATATCTATATATATATAAATACATATATACATTGAAGCTACCAAAGCACCAAAGATATGGACAGTCCCCTCTCTAATGAGCTCGCAACTAGCTGACAATACCATATCAAATGTTAGCCATGGTCTCATGTTAATTGCTTTGTTTTTCCCAAAATGTTAAGTGTAGTATTTTCTAGAAAGATATGCATCTAACATATGGGCCCTAATTTAAATGACAGGCAAGTCAAAAGTCTAACTAAATCTTATTTAAAAACTAGGCAAAGGCTACTTGCTAATTATATACATGAGCCCAAAATGCTCACAGTAGCTTTATTTCATGTACAGGACACTTTGCTTGTCATTTAAATTATGGCCTGTGAACTTGTAAGGTATATGTAATATATCATAGGTATTCTATATGTCACTCTTCTATACTAGGTTGGTCAGACAGGTTGTTCAACTGGAATGTACTGTGATGACCATTATGTCGAGGATGGATGCAGTCATGGGGAACCGGGAACTTCAGAGCACCAACAAAGGAGCCGTGGGGAGAGGCCGGAGTGATGTGAGCACTGAGAACATTTCATTTCAATTCAGCTGAATTTCAGCTGGAGACGTAGATTTATTTTTTTGTCTTTATTCTGTCTGTCAGTACATGACAGTCTGGCATTAATATTCTACAAAGCGTACAAATTATATTATTGTTATTAGTAGTAGCAGTATGTCTTTTGTAAAATTCACAAAGAAGAAAGTAGGTTGATGCCCTTTTTAGTATCAACAGGAGCACTAGAGTGAAGGTAAGGACACTAAAGGACATTTTAACGTTGGAATTAAAAATGGATTACTTTAGTGATGCTTGTCTGTGCCTGTTGTTCCTCCCTCTGTCCAAGGATGAGAGATCAGATGGGAATGTGCTGGTGAACGTAGACAGTCCTCAAGTCCTCAAGGAGGGGTCACCACTCTGGTCTCTGACCAGCACTGGGGGCAATGCTACTGCAGGTCGCCTCTACCCCAACATGGAGTGGCTCAAATCTCCTGAGAACACCAATTCAACACGACACTGAGATGGCAAAGTCAACAATCCATTTGGTACAGCATCACCACTTAGAGGAATAACATTACCTGCTGCTCTACACTAAAGCATTATGTACATAAGTAATATAATGGCCACTATATTTGAGCTTTTGATTGTACCATACTTAGATTTGCATCTTTAGTGGCCTCATCTATGTCTAAGTCTATGAATGTGCACACAACTTGTCTTGCAATGTACAAATAGAAGCATTAGACGTGTACCAACAAATCTATTATAGTAATCACAACCAATGTTAAAACACTACTTAGGTTACACCATCTTTTAAGAGGTTCATGGATGAGGGGGAAAAAAGACCTCTGCTCAGTGTTTTCACAGCGAAAAGGTCAAACTGTGCAAAGTACAATACTTTCTTTTGAACTAATTCTAAATAAATATTAATGTATTTCACTTTCTAAATCACTATAGATAAGGATATGTTGTAGCCTACTACTGTTCACATGAAAATGTCCTGGCAAGACAAAAGACTGGTAGGCATGCATGCTCCCAGTCTTGACTTACATCACTCATGTGACTGTGTACACGATGGTGCATAATGGTACTTTGTGTAATGTAGCAATAGATCATATGTTGGCAAACATCTCATGGGAAATATGATAGTGCATGTGCATTATGGACTGGGAGCATAGTAAAGTGTACTTCCATGGCTATATTATGTGCAGAGCATTTAATATATGAAATGCAAATAAAGTACCTTCATTGCAATAGTGTTAATCTCTCATACATTGAACCTTTATATGATTCTATGACAATGTTTTGTTAAACTAAAGTACCCATATGTAAAGAAAAAAATATGGTAACCAACAACAAATACAAGTGTTCTAGTTTTATTTTTTACACGCCTTAAAGTTGCAGCCATGTTTTGCGTTGGGTTCAACTTTGATGCCTGAAAAGAATATCCAATTATCAATTTATGGAGGTTTCTCCTCTGATACAATGGATACATTTTCAAAATCTTGAGTATAATCCAACAGTTCAGCCCTTTACATTCATTTAGCAACCCCAACAACACATTTTAAAAACATGCAGTTTACCCTAACAAGTGGAAAACTCACCCTGCTCAACAGCTGAAAATGGCACACATATCTGTCCAAATCTGCAAATGAACACTGAAGTGCAAAAGGGCTCTACAACAAATCATCAGCTCTCTACCACGAGCTTCAAACTGTGAGTTACAAAATGATGCGTGAACTGACCTATTAAAATTAAGGCTTCTTTGTAAATTACACTGGATTGGTTCAATATGTCAGTCAAGCAATTTGTACCAGTGTGCTATGTACAGCATTCAATTTGTAGAACTCTATAATGAAGAATGCATGCTTTGGAAAATAAAAACAAACTTACTTTCATACATCGTTATCAAAGGTTATGTACACATTGCCCTTGCTAACTTAAGTCCATAATGAAGAGTGACTAAAAGATGTCAGCTAAATAATAGCTACAGAGACTTCCACACTGAATCTAAGATCCTGCTGAGAGAAGAATACTGTGCTGAAATGCAGAGCGAAGCTGAAGAGGGGAACTATAGACAACGGCACATAGAAATTCATGTACACGGAAACATTTACAAGAAATGGGTCTTTTAGAACTCCCCAAAGTGTCTCGACTTACGTTGTTTTGTTAAAATAGGACAGTTGGTGCTTTACGTACAAAATGAAAAGTGATGGACTTTAAGCACGTTTATCTTCAGCCCACTGGGGCAATTTCTTTTCAGATTAAAAAGCGTCACTACATCTACAACTAAACATTTCAAACATTTCTAAATGTACCAGTGCAAACCCTGTCTCCAAATCTGGGACAAAAACAAGGAACATTATCCCTTGCCAGCTGTTTAGACCATGTGTAGTCATAAACCCAAATAAGGAGGGGGAAATGTCTTATACGTCTCGCCTCTCAGTTCACCAAAAGTAATGAGACAGCAAGAAAATAATCAAAAGGAGAATTTCTGTTATACAGACATGTGTCAGCCAATATATTTCATTTTCCCAATTCATGGCATTAGGTCCTATTCAGCCATGAGCATTCAGCATTAAGTCTCTTAAAAACTTCAACTGGTTTTACTCTTTCCTCCAAGGCGTGGTACGCAATCTCATCTCAGCATCGCCATTCTCTATGTGGGGCCAGTTTCCACTCGTTGAGTTGAGTGACTGCGTTTAGCGCGGCCCCGCTCACTGTGTCTGGTAGCCAGCCATGCCAAAGGTGGATTGATTGGGCATCACTGGGCCAGGCTGAGCCTGAGAGGACTGAGTGCCGAATCCTCCCATCCAGCCTGGGGACTGTGACTGCCTGCTAGGAGGAGAGCACATGGGGCTGGGGTTTAGGGAAACACAGGGCTAGAGAATGTGTGTCAACAACATAAACGATACATATTGTTGTACACACATACATTACATATATACACATGTACATATTCATATATTACACACTATACAGAAAATGTAAATAAAAATATTAAAATATTTTGTTACCTTGACATGTTCTGGGCAGCTGCCAGTATGGAGTCCCTACAAAAACGACAACAAAGGATTTTATATCAAAGCTAATATTGCACATCCAGACCCTATAAGTTTGAGCAGTGCATTTGCCTGGAATTAAATGTAATTTTTGAAAAGTTTTGTAGTTGTTAAGATCTTTTTATTGATTCAAGTTTAAACAAGCTGAACAGCAGCAAGGCTATGCACATATAAATATATATGTATTTATCTTACACCTAACACACAATTCCCATCCCAAAAAGTGGCACCATCACTGGGAACACCAAATGTGAACCTGCTTTTCAGTTAATGCTTTGCAACTTAATTTGTGCAAATGAGACATAGGATAGAAAGAGGCAAGACGACACACTCACTCCATGCCAAATCCTTGCTGATTCCACGTCTGACCGTACATGCCGTAGGATGGCATTTGCCAGCCATTGGTCATATACTGACCATACTGCTGCTGGGGATTTCCATACACCTGATTCCACTGTCCCCATTGGCTGTAGTCCATCTGCCATTGAGACATGTTGTTATTGTGTGTTATGGGGGAAAATCCAACATTTCATGTAAATCTGATAGCACCTTACCTGTTGTACAGTTTTGGCCATGTCAGGTGACTCTTTGCCCCAGTAACACTTAACAACATGGCCCTCAATGGTGGTTCCATTCACAGAGACAATGGCATGGGCTGCACTCTCATGAGTAGAAAACCTAACAGGGCGAAGCGGCAAGAAATACTGAATGAACAGCCATCATGTACAATAGTACCTCATCTATACAAAGACATTTCGCTTGTGCTACACAATGTCTTTAGAAGAAACAATGCAGCGTGCCAAGGGATTAGTCGAGTGGCCCTCCTGTCATTGACACCCTTGTTTGTAAAAATTTTACCTCTGGTGCAGAGGTACACTACCATCTAGTGGCCATTTTGAACACTACATGCAAAAGGCCTGGAGCAAATCAGTAGGTGTTTTTATAGATATTCCTATTGGCCTATAGATTCACTCATAAGCTAACCTAAACATTTAAGTACCATGTGTGTATATACATTTGATATGCCATATTGTGTATTTCATTAATTATATAATTTCAATTGCAGGCTAGCCACTATGGTACATGGTTTTTTATAACTGTTGTGAAATAAAACTTGTTGTTCCTAATAGTGCTTTAAATTGAACAGTTGTTTCATTTAGTGTGCGCATGTAGTAGTAGTTGTAGATGTATATGTACTGTATATGTATGAGTAGTTGTAGCAGTAATACTAGTGCTAGATAAAGAAATGAAATTAGTCTGTAATTAAAAGAAAATTAGTTACAAACTACCTGATGAAAGAATAGCCTTTTTCAGGAAAAACCCGGATCTCCATGATTTGTCCAAATGGTGAAAATGTCTGTCGCATGAGGTGTTCTGCGGTTGAGAGGGAGATGGAAGTTCAAGTCAGAAGCTGCGTAAGTCATCACTTTATTATGTGGAACTGAAAAAAAAAAAGTTCTTACCTGAGAGGCCAGACTGAATCCCCCCACAGTATACGGTGCAGTTCTGAGGACTCGACTGGTTCACCACATCTTCAAATCTCAGCTGCTTCGAGCTACCTGAAATTTTAGACAGAAGTTGTACTCATGATTGCACTGTAAAAAAACGTTTGGTTTGTGCATTAAGGCTGGGAATCACAGTGAAGAAACAAACTTCAGAACTGCATATAGCTCCTTCAACAGACCACCGTTTTCACTGTTCAATCCATTGGACTGTCGATATCACCATTCATTACGGTACTTACTCTCTTGTGCGTTTTTGGGAGCAGGAGGCTTCCGAGTGGCCCAGTTTGTTCTGATCTGCCGTCCACCCAACCACTGTCCTCCCATGTGCACGATGGCATTCTCTGCATCCTGAAAAAAAGGAAAACACAAGTTTCCTGACTAGGTTCCAAACATGATATTCAAATTTTGATGAACTGTCTGAGTGCCAACTTTATTCTGCACTATAATCTGTAATATGGTCCAGACCGTTTATAGTCCTACAAGCTGGAGACAACAGTACATCTATTCATGTCTGATAAGACTACCAACTTTGTTTACACTAAAGCCATTGTGGCATGTGTGGTGTACTATCTCAAGGGTTTGTCTTTACTGTAAAATGATGTAGGAGAATAAACAGAAATAGAAATAACCTTCACTCTGTGTTGCTGCTCTGGAGCCTTACCAGTTTGTTATAGAAGGACACAAATCCATACCCCTTAGATTTCCCAGTTGTCATATCCTTCACCACACGTGCATCCCTGCAGGAACAGGTCACAACACAGTCAGGAGACTTATTATGGGCTTCCGCACAAGTTTAAAGAAAAGGAACCACACACACACATTGAGAATCACTCGTTTTTTGCCCAAATACTAGCCGGCTAAAGCTATCTTCTTCATTTGTCCTCAGCTCTAAACACTGATGCAAGACTTCATTTGAAAAGAAAAACAACGAAAAACAAGTACGTAAACATGCAACCTACACTGCAGCTAAATCATGATTGTTTTTTTTAAACAATATTTGCTATTTACATTTTTCTTACATTCAACAGTGCCAGCTTTAACCCTGAACATTAAAATGATTAAGGCTTTCAAATCATACATGTCATTTCTTTTTTACTAGTAACCATGCATTTCTAGATTTTGCTGATGGTTCTCAGCCTACTAGTAGAAATATACAGAATACATTATGCATGTATATTATAAATAGAAATATCAAAGAGAAAAAAGGAATTAAACGGCATACATGGCCTGTTAACAGATTTCTTTATTTTTCCTGGTCAATTCTTTACCACCAATATGGAGTTTGGGAAGCTGCAAATTTCGAGAAATTGACATTTTCAGAATTCTTGGAAAGTCAAACTAGAATCAACACATCTAGGCAAAACCATCATTAGATAACATTTATTTTAAAAACACACGTCTAAATGGAAAATACTGGACTTGGTTAAAAAATTCTACACTACGTTAAAGGTTAATAACAATATTATTGCAGTATAAAAATGTAAGAAGAATGAATAGATGGAATAATAAAAAAATCTACATCTGAGTTTTCCATGTGCACAGTTCCTTGCTGTAAGCCTTCAAGCTCCTGTCCAATCCTATGAGCATTCTGTAAAATAACCAGAGCGCTATTACTGAGCTGAAACTCACAGCTGGGAGCACTGACAGTACTTCAGGTTTTAGTCACAGAAAGGTGGAACTACCTTGAACACGTTATATAACATTCAAAAATACTCACCATTTCCTAAAAGTGTCAAAAAAGCATGGGTGAAAGGACTACACAAACACATTCACCGTTACAAAGCCTTGTTGTGGATATATTTGCATTCTGTTTGGAAGAAGCTTCCCAAATGTTTGCCAGTGGTTGAGTTCAAAAGAAACGGTAGCGAGCTGGTTTATTTACGGCTGTATATCTTTCTCTCGGTCAATTTCACGAGCCAGTCGATTTGTTTCAGAAATTCTACTGCATGGTTCACAAGAACTAGCATACAGTATTAGATCAGGAATCAACAGAACATAGGCGAGGGGACACTTCCTATCTGAGCCAGTATTCCCCCCTAGGAGAAACAATGCTTACCTTTGCTACTTTATATGGTTAAAAATGAATCTCAAGAAAAGCAGAAGCTTGGTACGAAGGAAGGAAAACAGAACATAATACAATGCTGAGGAAATAAAACCAAAATCTTAGAAAACCTACAATTTATCAGGTATCATATGGATTCATTCAAATGCACTTGTTTGACCTCGGCGACACCTGACCTCATAAGCTGAAACCTTGAGAAGTTAATTCCAAAACTTACGAGATTTTTCCAAATGGTGCAAAGGCAGCTTTGATATCTTCAGTAGTTATCTCTGGACTCAAATCACCCACAAAGACATGAAAGTGATCTGAAATGACAAAATCCAGCAGAAGCATGCAGTTCAAAAACATGGGAGGTGTGAACAGAAAGTGGCAAATGCTTTCGTTTTTTAATACCTTAACCTACATCTTGACATTTATGGATTACATTTTCACTGAAAACACTAACAATCAATCACCCCAATACTTACTGGATGTATCTTTCTTTTGGCTACTTGGAGTTGTGGCCCAATTTACCTTCACCTCCTAAAAATGAAATCACTCACTTTAAAATACTGAAAACTACCATACACATTACTAGTTGGCAACTATGTGTTCTCAACCAACACTCAACATATTCAACCAACCAAAAGCAGCAGTGCATATGCTTATATATGATTCATTTGTGTTGTTGGTGAACTGCTTCCATTTGTCTACACAGACTGTTTAAAAATAAAACTGGTATTTCAACCTCTTAGAGATTTTAAAACAATACTGCTCAAATTAATATAAGCTTGCTTAATAAAAAGTGATATTATACATAATAAAAGCAGATGAGGCTGTAGCAATGAATAGCAAATGCAGTCTATAAGCTCTACACGTTTTCTGCATACCAGATTTTTAAAAAGAACAGAGTATAAACATAATGCTCCTTTACCTTTCCAAGGATCTTCCGGCCATTCATGGCTGCCAACGCAGCAGCTGCATCCCTATGCTCAAAGAACTCCACAAAGCAATATGGGTCATTGCTTGTGTGCTGCAAAACAGACACAGATATCTAGGAGAAATTGGTTGATCATAAATCATTGTAGATCATATAGGTTCAGGTTGAAGAGAAAATAGTACATATACATACATTCAGATAAACACAAGTAACTGTCAGTATAAATTAGTAATATGCTATTAACTAGTATGTTACAAACAACCTTTAAAAGTCATTTACAGTAATAACATTGCAATTAGCTCATGAGCCACACAAAAAAAAGTCATAATGATGGACAAAATAATACCAATTAGTAAGTTTATACTTTCCAAACCCCTTACCTCTGTTATCATTTTACAGCTTTTACAAGGTCCTATCTGCGTGAACAACTGAAGAATTAAGTTTTCCGTGACATCTCTTGACAGGTTTCCCACGTATCTTTGAATAATAATAAAAAAATGCATTAACCTCAAGTGATGAACTGAATAAGCGGGTCTCACACACACCTTCGTTCAATGCATAACTAACGCAGCTTGTAGGTCTACGTTCGACGAATGACCTCACGTTACCCTCAGACCATCTGTATATTCTGGGTGTTGATGATGTATTGCCATTGGGATGTGTTTGAGGACAAAGCAAGAATGACTAATGTTATTTCATCTAACCGTTACAAAAAATGACCTCAGCTACGGCTAAAATCGGCCTAACATCTCTACAATATCCTTAACTTGCCAGAAACGTTAAAATGTTCATCTAGGCCACCTGTGATAACGTTAGTAACTTGAGACAATCCAACCAACACTAACGTTAGCTGAATTTAACAGAGACAGGCAAAACAGGACATGTTGTGAGTGACATGTAGCGTTACTGTACTATGAGAAAACGCTAAAACATATTGTGGTGGCAAGACGGACATGACGAGGAACTTCTAAGCTAGCCTAGTTGTTGTCAGATTTGACATTTGATTTGTATTTCTAAGTTAAATTGCTTGTTTTCCCTGAAACTGTCTGACTAGACAGCAATAGAAGTGTCACGCTGACAGTAAACTGACTTGGTTGTAGCTATCCAGTCTGGTTATCTTAGCTAATTAAATGAATGTCAACAAATTACCAAAATAGCGATGATAATAATAATAGCACGCTAATGTCAGCTCATTCCATGTAACCGTGCTTCAACGTTATACATGCATACCATTAGGACTATGTTTGAGGGTCTGCTTTTGTGTCTTCTTCTTTACTTTACGATAAAGATAAAAAAATGTCACTAGATCTAAAAAATGGTAACGATAGCTGAATATGCTAGCTAACTAACCT
Organism: Alosa sapidissima; assembly: GCF_018492685.1. Classification (NCBI taxonomy): domain Eukaryota; kingdom Metazoa; phylum Chordata; class Actinopteri; order Clupeiformes; family Clupeidae; genus Alosa; species Alosa sapidissima. The sequence continues at coordinate 10,456,018 of NC_055972.1, read as the reverse complement.
ACATTGACTGGATCCTGACACGAAAAGATAACATTAGCTAGCTAATGCTAACGTTACAGAGGGACTTCGATTTTGGTTTAATGTCTATGGCATTGTGAGTTACTTACAGTGTTTTTGGGTGGCTTTCGTCTTCCATGTTCAGATACCGATAGGTGTGTTGTTACAAAATGTTATTATTTGAGAGACTCTCGGCGAATACCAACTATGGTCTAAATTTCTTCTCAAGGTAACTTAGCGTTTAATGTAGAAAATGGCGGAAACCGGTATGTCAGGAAACCCCGATCAACTTCGCACATGCGTAGAACTGTGTTTGAGAATGTTACAATTACAATGTAACAATCAAAGCGACACAAATTATAGCCTTCACATCGGTTCCTGTAAAGTGCGGTGGGCTTGCTGAAGTTTTTTTTATTTGCCAAACCTATTGTGTTTGAAAGCAAAATAACAGGAGGGGATTACGATGTGTATGAATAAGATAAAGATAGGCCTAACAGGTCAGTTAAATACTGATACTGACTGGCCTAGTATAAATTCATCCAAAGAAAGAAAGAAAACGTTTATGGCTATATAGATTTAAGAGTTAAATTGTATGGCCTAAGAGAACATAACAAACTAACCAAACCACACACACACATTGAGAATCACTAGTTTTTTGCCCAAATACTAGCCGGCTAAAGCTATCTTCTTCATTTTTCCCTTTAAAAAAATGGCTATTTTTGTATTTTTATTTTTATATAAGGCTATATGGATAGATTTAAGAGTTAAATTGTATGGCCTAAGAGAACATAACAAACTAAGTTCGGGCAATAGAGACGTTGTATCCCGTTATAATGGAATGTTGTAGCAAAAACCTGGTAAACTAGATCAGATGTGCATTTTCTTGTGCATAGCCAAAAAAACTATTGATCATCACAGATTGAGGCACATAGTTGAAATTGCTCGAAAGCATATTGACGTAGCCTATATTTCACTGAAACCAAACATGTCCCCTGCAACTTGGAGCGGCATAGGTAAATAACTTGGCTAGCCCTACATAACTTGAGGCTTGTTAGGATTTAGTGTCTATTTTCATAAATGGGTCAGGCTATTGCAATTAGAGGTTTATTGATATATATTAATTGATTCCCATAATATTCTACAGACACCCATAACATTCTACTGTCTTGGGGGTAGCCTATGGAGAACACGCCTCTAGAACTTTCCCCCCTCTCTAACTTCTGTTATCCGCGAGCTCATTCTGGAAAGCCAACACCTCCTCTGCTACGTCACTGAATTGATTCTTTAAAGCATCCGCGTAGTTATTGCTATGGCTCAATATTCAAGACCGAGGATTTCTCAGAGCATGAAGACGCAGTCTCCAATGGTTGCAATGGCCACAAACGACCCTCTTCCTCCGGGTTGGGAAATTAAAATTGATCCACAGACTGGATGGCCATTCTTTGTGGATCACAACAATCGGATAACTACATGGAATGATCCAAGACACGATGGTAAAAAGGTAGGCTATAGAGGTGCCCTTTTGACAACCCGTTAGAAGTCAGTTCATTGCGTTATAAGTTTTTTGCGGTCATGAAACGGTGCTGGTCAGTTTGCATGCGTTAGTAAAGCTTGTCATCTTTTTTTAGCTTACAAGTCGTGTTATTAGACGGGGCTGGAACGTTCATTAACCTTGCATGACTCATAGACGTCTACATCGTTAGTACCATCTAACGGTATATCTGAAGATCAAAATGATGTGTATTTTCAAACAATGTGTTCTGGGACATAGCCTACAAAACCTGCATTTGGGGAAAAAACATTGTGCTATAATGTTGCGACGACGGTCGCAACCGATAGTGATTCATCATGTCCCTAAATAGTACAAGACTAGCTCACCGTTGTGACAGTAACTATTAGCCCTCTACCAACCTTTAATGTTTCTGTATTACGAGTTAAGGTTGCCTGGTTTCTGCATGACGCACTGCAGTCATATGCTAAGTCATGCCTTTGAATGATTGACCACCTCCATAATGTTTTAAAGATTCTCGTGTTACCTATGCGCTTGTTCATGGTTAGGCTACTGTGTAAGTGCATGGTAGGCTATCCCGTGCCCGAAAGTTTCCCATACAAGGGATTTGAGGCGGATCCTTTATCTCCCGTTAACTCACCATGAGTCGGCTACACATTACATGAGGTATTATGCAGCTGCATTGAACTCAGATGTAGTTTAAGTATTGTTCATTAAGTCAATTTTAGGATTTTTTTTTTATGTCATACGAGAAGTGTGTATGTTTTTAGAGCCCATAAGTTGCCAGACATAATTATTTGTTTGTAAGACCAGCACTTTGGTCTTGTCCAAAGTTAGTGACATGAAGAATCTGCTGGAAAGACACAGCTGCCAGGAGATAAAATGGGAGCAACAGCGGCGGTGGGCTGCTTTGCTAAAATGGCAGAGGACACAGGGGTTAGATTTGTCCCGAGGATTTAGATTTTCTGAAAGTAAATACATGTAATTTAAAAGTTAAATTAGGAAATAATAATATAGGATGTCCATGGGTTTCAACGTGAGTTGGATGACCTCTTTCATAACGCTTTTAACAATTTTATTACAATATATAACAAGTATCTTCTTGTGTGTTTAAAAATTAGTGATATCAGCTGAACACTGGGGGCTGTTCATAAGAATATTATGGCTTTCTCCTAGGATCATTACTTTTCCTAGGATCATTACTTTTTTTAAGTGCAGGGAACCAATGCAGAAACATCAAGGCACTTGTGTCCTATTGTCTAAATGTGTCTAAAATGTGTTGCACAACACAACCGTCTCATCTTGATACTCAACAGAAAGCAGTCATGTTCTGTAAACATTGACTTTTAGTTTAATTTATGCAAGCTCCATTCAAACTCAGTCATAATCACTATTGTTTCTGTGTGTAAGTGATCTGGGAGGTGTTACTTTTGACATCAGCCAGGGACATTTCTCATAACATGCATTGCTTGTTCTTATTCGATGACTGCCAGATTAGATTTCCCATGACATCAGCCAATGTAAATTTCACTGTGAAAGGCTAAATGTGTGTGCTCAGACAGACTTAGTCAAAGGGTGACCAACACCTCAATATCACATTACCAGATGCTTCATATGACATAATTTAGGATTATTCTGAGAAACTCACCCTCACTTAACTTGACAGCCAGTCAGTTGTGATACTTATGAAAGTATTTGGCTGTGGTGATGTACATTTTTCTAGTAATTCTTTTTTTTTCTGTAATAAAGACAACATCTAGTGTGCCATGTTTGCAAGTTTCACCCATGGTATTTGAACGTCCTCTGTCTCCCTCTGTTTACCTCACCAGATCAGCCCCACATCCTCAAACGGGCCCTGTGTTCCCATTGAGTCTTCTCCGCAGGACACCCAGAAGGGCTTTGTCAGAGAGATGAAGCTCCCAGTTCTCCGCCCAGGCTATGTCCCCATTCCAGTGCACCATGACAATATTGAACTCCGTCAGCCCTGCTTCTCCTATGTCCAGCCATCCACCTTACAGAACATCAGAGCAGAGGGACGCACCCCGTCCCCTACGCCGACAATGCACTGCCGGGCCCGATCCCCAGTACACGTCAACTCAGACGGTTCCCTTGGTGATTCCCACTGTACATCTTACTCACCTGTTTCACAAGGACCAGAGGTGAGATATAGACCCTTTCAACAATAAAAACAAAAACAATGCTTGAACGTTCTATTTGGGCCCCAATCTACTTCCTCTGCATTAAGATAACATATGGAATGTTAAAAAGGAAGTCTTGTGGGGCCAACTATGATGCTGATAATGGAACTCTCTTGAAAGGGTCTATAGAGAAATATTGACTTTTGTGAGCCATCTAATTGCCATTTTGAGTTATCATACTTTAGAATCTCATGGCACAATTTTGTAAATGTTGTAGACAGTAGACATAAGTCTCAGAAAGTGACATTCTGTCACATTTATGTGTATGTGACAGATGTCACTTGTGTTTTTGTCTACTTATTTGTAAATGTTTGTTTATTCATTGGAATCACTTCTTTATCCCAATTAATCTTAACTGGTATTTTCTTCCAGATTCAACGAATGAGTCCAGACACAGTCCCACTCCACCAGCCCTCTCGACCCAGCAGCACTGGTCTCCAGGCAGGCTATATCCCCATTCCAGTCATACATGAGGGGGCAGGAGGTGCAACACAGCCTCAGATGAACCCCACGTATCACTCCCAGTACTACCCTCCAACACACACGGAGTACCAGCCCTCCTACCACTGCCGGCAACCAGAGGAGTGGGCAAGTATGCACCATGGGCCCATGTCAGCTCCTCGTGATAACAGGATACATCGTGAGAGTGCCGTCCCTATCCACATCACACAGAGCCGTGACCTGCCATCCCACATGAGGGCCCAGTCACCAGTCAGATCACAGGTCATGGGAGAGAGGCCACAAGTAAGAATCCCATAAAGTGCTCTCTTTTTAACAGATCCATGAAGTAAACAAATTAATTTTCTTCTAAATGAAATGAAATTGATATTGTTTTTTTTTTTTATCCCATCATCTGAACAGGCACATTTCCATAGTATGCTGCAATTGATTATAATGGCCTTCTTCTTGTTTTGTCCAGGTCCAGCATCACATTACACAGAGAGATGCTGCCCCTAAAATCGAAAGGGAGTTTCCCATCAGTCAAACTGTTCAGAGTGAGGATGTTCAAAGACCGATAGTTGGTACACAACAACTACAACCCCCGCCTCAGCCAGCTCAAACTCAGCAAGTACAACAGCAGCCATCCCAGCAAACAACACAACAAGCATTTCCCCAACCACAATCACAACAAGCGTTTCAACAACCACCACATCAAGTATATCAACAACCACTACAACAAGCGTTTCAGCAACCACAACAATCGTTTCAACAGCCACCACATCAAGCGTTTCAGCAACCACCACAACAAGCATATCAACAACCACCACAGTCACCACAACAAGCATATCAACAACCACCACAGTCACCACAACAAGCATATCAACCACCACCACAGCCAACACAACAAGCATATCAACAACCGCCACAGCCACCACAACAAGCATATCAACAACCACCACAGCCAACACAACAGCCCCAGCAGACTGCCAACATCACCATCCAAGTTCCAGACAAATCAGATCACCCGGAGCCAGTTGCTCCCCCACAAGAGGCTCCGTCAGCAAAAGCGGAGCCTGATGTTTCAGCTGAACTGCCGCCCCCAAGTCATCCAGGCCTGATGAAAGTGCAGCGGATTGTGGAGCGGGTGGACAAACTGGAAGAAGAGGTGAAGCAGTTCAATGGCAAAAAGAATGACAAAAAGTATTTACTACTAGAGGAGCTGTTGACCAAAGAGCTACTAGCCTTGGACTCAGTGGATCCTGAAGGGCGATTGGATGTACGTCAGGCAAGACGAGATGGTGTGCGCAAAGTCCAGACCATCTTGGAATACCTAGAGACTCTAAACGATCAGCCACCACCACCAGAGCCTGCACCTTCAACTAAGGGCTCCGTGGCCGAGGTCTCTGACCAAGAGCAGAAAGGCGAGCCGAGTATGATTGGCCAGGCAGATGTGGAGATGGCAAAGGATATATCCTAATGACTGAGGAGCCAAAGAGATTGAATGCAAGAAACTTGTCTTCTTGTCCACCTTCTTCTGCTTGTCACCCGCCATCACTTGCTATTTTACTGCTGCGATTAAGTTGCATGCTTAAATTATTTAATGTTTTCTGCTCTCCGACATTTAATGTGATTGGTTGCTGAGTGTTATTCTGTCATATGATGTAAAAGCAGTGTTGTTGCCTTTCACCAAGCTAATTACCTTGTAGCAGGACCATAGTGGTGACAGCTATTCAGAAATGAGATTTATTGAAGAGGCCTTCAGACAAAAGCAAGTATTTGTTTTTGACACAGATAATTGCCTTTTGTCCTTTTAAGAATTGAGTGGTGGCTGTGAAGCTTGAATTCAGAACTAACATGCCCAGATTCTATTTTTTGTTTGTGAAAGGGCTACTGGATAAAAAAGGCTACTGGATAAAAAAAAACCTCAACAGTTAGCCTGCACTCAGTTTTATTCAAGTTCTTTAAAAGAGCATCATTTTCTAAAAAATCATCATCACTTGATCACTGGTGGATTTGATATTACATTATGACCACATTTAAATTTGCTGTATTTTTGTGGGGGAATTGTTATGTCATAAAGTTGTCATGTATGTGGTATTACAGTGCTACGCTCAGTTTGCCCATCTCCTGCTGCTTCTCCCAATGCCTGTTTTGTGATATTGCAACTTGTATCACTATAGTATTGTAATAAGTTTACAAATGAATATTACTGTCAATTATATTCATATTAATTATAATATATTTTTACTTAATATTTTTGTGCCAAAAGTTTTTACAGTATGAAGATCTATTGTAAAAGCAGTCCATGGTGTCCATGAAAATGTGCAAAAAATAATATATGTGGACAATAAAAAAATATATAAACATATGTAATTCAAAATCTTGCATTGTCACTGGTCAACATGAGCCACATTATCTGCATCAGCTATCAGTGGCAATGGTGTAACAAGGGAATGCAGCATTGGTTGCAGTGTGTCTGTGAAACTGTTCACAATGTTCATCACAGCTTAAAAGTTGCAATTTGCAACAGAATTGACATCTTGATGTCATAATTGCATGGCTGTGAATAAAATGCATCTGAAAATGCTGATGCCATAAAGTGTGCCTTTTGTCATGTTTCATAATAGCTTTCTGACAGACCCCTTGGATTCCGGCATTCATTTCAAAAACATAACAAATTATGTTACTTTTCATTCAAAAGCTAAATTACAAAATGTCATAATGCCTAAGAGGAAATGAATGGAATATGGTATTTTAATATAAGTACTGATAAACTACCAGGAAGTGGTAGTTACAGACAGGAAAAGGTGTCAGAACTGTAACAGAAAGTAGACCTATAGCTGACTGATTGCTTTAAACATAGTAGCAGTTTAGTAACATGAAAATCATGTATTGACAATGAATTGTTTGGAATGATGTAATGTTTTCAAATTGTACAGTCAGAAAATAAGACAAAGAGTTAACCAAAAGTAGACAAAAAAACTTTTGTCCAAAGCACTGTTGTATGAAATAAATATCCACAGCAAATAAGCTGCTGGCCCAGATGGAATACGAACGTAGTGACTGTCTTTACAGATATATTTAACATCTCACTTAGAACCTCACCTGCATGAAAAACACCACTATTGTTCCTATCCCAAAGAAAAACAAGGTAAGCTGCCTAAATGACTATCTGCCTCTGGCACTAACCCCCATTGTAATGAAGTGCATTGAGAGGCTGGGACTGAAATATGTTAAGGAAATCATCCCTGACAGTGTAGTGCAGTCAATTATAGTTTGCCTATACCGCCATAACAGATCAACTGAGGATGCCATATCACACACTCTCTAAACCACCCTGGCACATCTACAACAGGTAAAAGTATAAAGCTCATCCAAAAACTGCTAGGTCTGAGACTCAGAGCCCATCTGTCCAACTGGATTCTGAATTTCCTCACCAACAGACCCCAGAATGCGTGTATTGGCAGTAACACCTCCTCCACCTTGATCCTCAACACTGGCAACCCATCAGGGCAATGTTCCTGATCACCAACATTGATAAAAGGGCCTACAGAGAGGAGGTTAGGCTGCTGGTAGAGTGGTGCCAGGACAACAGTCTTGCTCTCAATTTCAGCAAAACTAAGCAGATGGTGATTGACTTCAGAAAACAGAATACAACTCACACCCCCATCTACATCAGTGGGAATACTGTGGAGAGAGAGTCAGTAGCTTTAATTCCTTGAGGTAACAACAGTGATGACCTCAAGTGGACAGAACACGCACCAACTGACAGAAAAAAGGCCCATCAATGCCTTCACTTTCTCAGGCTGCCGAAAACTCAGATGCCCACTTCAATCTTCATCAGAATTTACTGATCCTCACAGGGTGTTTTACATCCTGGTACGGCAGCTGCACTGCAAGGGACAAAAAAGCCCTACAAAAGGCGGTTAAAACAGCACAAAAGTCACAGTCACACAACTCATGCAATTCAGGACATCTACATCACACGCTGCCTCCGGAAAACAAGGTGCATCATGAAAGACTCCAGCCACCCAGCACTGGCACTTACAATGACATCAACAAACATTTAACATTCAAATCAATAGTTTAAAGTAATGGCACATAATAATAATGAATAAATTCATTAGGGAAATACAATATCAACAGATGAGTCTTCAGACACTTTTTGAAGATCCCAAAACTACCGCTAGAACGAAGAGCAGTCAGGTAAATCATTTCACCAACGAGGGATCACAGAAAAAAATAATCTTGACTGTGACCTCTTATGGAAGACTGACATAACAGGCACTCATCAGATGAGTGCAGTGTGCAAGAGACGAAGAGCTGGATCATGGAATTAAGAGAGCATGGTGCAAATCCAGTAAGTGGCCTACAGACCAGAGTGAGGGAATTGAATTTAGATTAACTAAGAGAGGAGTTACACATGTCTTCTTTGACCAAAGATTAAAGAACAGAAGTGTTCCTGCATTTTGTAATCGTCTCACTACAAAAACAGGTAGGCCAGCTGACAATACATTGCAATAGTCCCATTTGGAAAGAACCATGGCCTGCACAAGAAGTTCTGTGGCATTGTGTGTTAGATTGATCTTGTGAATATTGTATATAAACCAACATGGCTTTGCGACTGAGGCTACGTACTCATATGCTCGGGTCAGTTCATGTAAAAGTATTTCTGCAGAAAATTAAAACTAGCTAGCTGTATTCCACTATATTCGATTTAATAAGCTGCACATTGACTAATATGTTAATAATAACACACACACACGCACACATACGCACGCACACTCACATGCACATACATACATGGTCCTCTAATAGCCTATTATTTGTGACAACACAAAAAAACCCCCACAGAATTTAAAAGGGGTACCACATTGTGTGTACATAGGCCTACCAACTGGAATGATTTAATGAGGAAACAATTCCCTGTGTCTGTAGTTGGCTATTCCGCTTTGTAGGCCTATTCATGAATGATCAAGCTTTGTCACTACTGTATGCTCCACATCCAGATGTTTCTTGTGACTACACATTTTTTCCCATATAGATAAATGTAAATGGCCTTGAAATCATCAGTGTCAAACAACTACCTGGTTTTTCCCTTCTTCCTTTTAGAATTTCACAACAGGCCATATGAGATATTGCTGCCTATTGCTGAAGGCCTATCATACAACAGTAATTAAAATTGGGAGGTGATGGGAAACATAAATTAAAGCCACAATTAGAACACCATTATGTTTTGTGTCAATAATATTATCATGACTAATAACAAGCATTGCTACATTAGCCTATTAATCAAAACAATGGCAATATGTTCAGGATAATTACATATCATGGAATGTCTCTGTAGCACGGAGGATCATGTTTCGGATGACGACAACAGTCACGTGTGATTGTTTCTGCAGGAAATTGATTCAGTCGGTCCTGAAACTGGGAAGAAACAGTCTCAGCGACATTTTCAAAGGACTAAGAAGTTGTCCAGTCTGTCTCGGCCGACATTACGCGCTAGAATGTCATCTATGCTGCAAGACAATTAATACTGTCAATTATATACTGACAGCAGCATGTCGGAGTCTAGTAAATTAATAAAAACGTACATAGCTACTAGCTAGTTAGCTGGCTAACTAGCACGCTTAACGAATAAGCCTGCGTTTGTTATCTCAAGCCAAGAGGACGTTCGGTTTGGACAGTTAAAACGTTACTGTCAGTTGGACTGTAGCAAAGTCAGATTCACGTAGCATTACTGGATACAAACAGTATTCACATGTTTGGTCATTTATGGTCGAAATGGAGCTATTTCAAGCAAAGGATCATTATATTCTCCAATGCGGCGACAACGCACTGTGGTGCAGCAGGAAAGATGGTACTATGAGCGTGAGACCCGGTAAGTCATTCTTTTGCTGGTACTGTTTGTTATCAACACAAGCTAAAGATCGATATCCATTTGGCATTATAACACCTTACCTAATATTAACGTTACCAATTATTGTTGTTATCTCATCAGTACCAACTACTGTACGTTATCAGTAACGTTGTCGATACCCCCCCCCCCCCCCCCCCCCCTTAACATTGCTACTTTTTAGGTCGTTCAGGTCATACCCATAGCTTCGTGCAATTTATTTCTGAATCAAAAACAATTGCCAACTAACGTTAGTTGCCGTTCTATTGGCTTACATGCATGTCTTCATGTTTATAGTTGGGGTAACATCAAGGTTCGCACTAGGTTCGCACGTAATCAATCAGCCAAAATTCAGAGAGATCGTTATCACAGATACGGGTGATTTTCCTGTTTCACGGAGGCCATTGATGTCAGTTATCTGGCCAGTATGATTGCCCTACTTTCGGAAGAGCAGTAGTCAGTTCTCATATTTTGTATAAATATGCCCTGGCGAGGTCGAAAGAATGCCGTGAGACGAGAAGCGGGTAGGCTAGGATATGTGCCAGCCGGTGCACAGTACCACAGGAAATGAATACATCCGTGGTGCGTGCATCACACGACAAGCCATGTCTAGCTAATGATGGAGTTGAATTCAGTGGTAAAATTAAAGCGTTGGCTACTTGAAATCAGTAGAGGTCATTACCATGGCTATGTCAGACCATTTTAATGAAGCATCAGTGTTGCCTAACCTAAGAGTGAAACATGATTATGGGCCTCCTCCGTATTTGCATCCTTACTCATGAGAGATACAGTGTGTGTGTGATCTTCGTCATGTTAAGATGTTAAGATGGTGATCATTTTTATGTCATATGTCATATGGTGATCATTTATATAATCATATTTACATATTTTTGTTACATAGCCAGGGTTTATTAGTGATTTGGATAAGTTGACCCAGAGACTTTATAAGAACTTAGGTGGACCTCTGATATGCGAATTTGTTTGTTGGTAATAATCGCCACATCCCCTTAAGCTCTACTGCTTTTCTTCTCTCTTCTCTTGTCCCTGTAGTTTGTAGTGCTGCAAGTCTGTTTATTTCCCCTCATTGCACAAACGCCTGAGGGAACGTAACATACTGAATAAAATCCCTTGATCCCAATGTTGTTAGTAGAGGACTAGCCTACGTCCCCTTTGCTCAGTAAATGCAAGAACTGAGTCTCCAATGCATTTTTCCTTTGGCATGACTTTTCTTTAGAACCATCACTCTTCATCTAGTGCACAAACACTGGCACAAATACACTCAGACAACATACTCATTCCCCTTTCTCCCACGCAAAGAGAAAAACAGTTCTCTGCTCAGTCTGTCTCATGTCCATTGTCTTTTTGTACATGTGCATACAAATTTACATGTGCGCACTCTGTGTTTCCCCTCTCACTCTCTTGACCTGTCCAATTCCAGAGCGAGCGGTCAGTCAGAGCAGAACGGACAGTTGAGTTAGTGCACTCTTCTGTAACTGAAAAGCAGTGGTGGGGACAGTGTTTTGTAGACTGTGTGCTAGTGGGAAGGAGTAGCCTATAGTCTGCGGAGCTGGCTTGTGTCTCATGGTGTCTGCGCAGCCAGGCTCATCAGGTTTGGGTTGCAACGCTGTTCCATTATTTAATTGGAAAAGGCTTTCCACTGTTCATTAAAAAAAGTCTGTTGGTCCAATAATTGACCCAAGTGCTGGGTAAACAGGCTGCACAGAGGAGAAAGAGCATGCCATGATTTGTACTCCGTGTGTGTTCACTGGCGACCAACATTATGCTCTTGTTTATGGTCTGGTTACCTGAACCAAGAGCCATCTGAAAGAGTTCAGATTTATCTAGTTTTCAACGCTATCTTAGTAGACTACCCTGTGTCCTCACAGTGGGTTAAATGGAAGGGCTAAGTGTAAGGATAGATAGATAGATAGATAGATAGATAGATAGATAGATAGATACTTTATTGATCCCCAAGGGGAAATTCAAGATTAGGTTGAAGGATTAGGTTAGCTGATGCCAGGCCAAATCAAGAAACTTGCAAAGGTCAGAGAGACTGGACTTCTATGCCATAAAGGCTGGTCTGTTTTTTATGCCTTTAGTTATTGGTTGTGATCCCTGTCAGTGATGCCCTTCGTCTTGTCTCTGGAAGTTGTCATCTCTGCAGTTTGCTTTAGGCCTAAGTACTTGTTGTTTCTCTCTCTCACACAAAGTGTAGTGTGACAGCAAGTGCTCGCAATGCATTACTCATCCACAGGCCATATGCATCGCACCCATCTCAGCAGATCTGAGGCCCACTCATCTACACAGTGTGGCCTGGATCTCTCCTGCATACCATATAAACTGAGCCTGAGATTGCTTTAGCCTGAGCAAAAGTTGTGTGGTTTAATCGTCACCTCCTTTCACAAATGCAGAGCACTGTGGTAACAAGAGCAGCTGGGCGTCGTGTGCTTCAGGATTGGTTGCAGCTAGTTGTTGCTGGCAGAGCCGTGGCGGGGCCGGACTGACAAACTGACTTGCCTGTGGGAACTAGCCCCTTCTGCCTGGAATCCATGACGGCCGGAGCATGGAAAGTGCGCCCCTCTATATGATTCACACTTCCTGACTGCTGCTAGGCTTAACCACACCCTGGGGTTCCCACTTCCCTAGCTGTCCTTTACCAGGAACAGGCTGAGGGCTGAACCCTGCTGTAGCACACATCAGCAGCATTTCACCCCAGCAGAGTATTATTCACCACATTACTATTTTAATCAAAACAACGTAGTTGTAGGCCTACATAGTATAATAGAGTGTTTATGCAGGAAATGGCAAATTCCATTCTTTTGCTGTAGAATATCTGGTGCTGGGTCTCTCCTTATCAGATAGATACTTTATTGATCCCCAAGGGGAAATTCAAGTACAAATTCATTAAAATTATCCACTTCCATCCTCAATAAAATATGTTTTTCCAATGATGATTGACTACGTAGGCTAGTAGATATATGAGGGAGGTTATTTAAAGAAGGTTTAGACAAGTTTTTTGAGACCAGGCTGTGTGGACAATACAAGTGGTCAGAGACCCAGTGTTCCACAGGCCTTTGCAGCCAAACAGGGAGTCCCATCTTTCATGAACCTTGCTCTTTGAGCCAGTAGTTATTATTTAAGCTAAGCACATTCATGGATTCATGTTGATATGACCACATTTGGCCTCTTCACTCCCCCTGAGAAGATTACAATGTCAAGAAATATCCATAAAACATTCCTTAACTTATGAGTTAAGTTCATATTATGATTAAGCAGAGCTTCCCAGTACCAACTACCTAATGGTCTTTACAAGCTGTGAGGTGTAAGTACGCAAATGTCATTTGTTGCTTTGGATCATGGGTTGTTAATGACAGTCTTTCATGTCTGTGTGTGTGTGAGGTAAAATGTCTTTCCAGGATTTCTCTTTAGCCTCACTCACATGATGACAGGACTCTTGCTGTGATATCATGACAATTTACTCTCTGTAATGTGCTCCAAATACTGATGTTTGTAACATTAAACAGTCCCTCAGCTGAACGGTCATTGTCAAAATAACTCTGGTATGTGGATTTGAATAATGATGTATTCTTACTCAAATACTTTGAGTGAATCTGTTTTGGCTGTCAGCTGTGCAGGTTTAATCTTTCTCTGTCATTGGGAACATCAAACTAAATACACTAGTCCCAGTTAGCAGCAGAGAATACAACATAGGCCCATGGTTCTGAATGAACTATAAGGCTGACTGTTGAGTTACCAACTGAACTCATTAGTTACCCAGGTCTTGTCCTATGGCATATCTGGAAGACATTGTGCCATTATCATTGCTGTTTGATATGTTTTGAATGGGCCTACAGCTTACCACCTCTTTGGATGTTTTTGCTCCACAGCTACTGACCTGCTGTTGGCATGGAACCCTGTTTGCCTGGGCCTCGTGGAAGGCCTCATTGGGAAGATTCAGCTTCATGCTGGTAAGTGGACAGTTCTTGTCAGTCAATGGGATTGAGAACAGTGTGTCTCTGATTAGTCTTGTGTTGTTTCAATGAGGCATATTGACATCATTAGTTCATTAGGCTAACTACTGGCCTAGTGTTATTTTCTTAACCCTTGTTTCAAGTGAAAGTCTTCAGTTAACAAGACTTGCTAAATTAAGTAGATCAGTTAAGTCACTGGGGATTAAGGGGGCAGTCTTGAGGTATGGTTATGGTTTCTTTTCTTTTCATTGACTTTCATTTTGTTAATATAGAACATACAACCCAAAGTAGACTAGCATGTACTTGAAAATGAATAGGTCAGTTTATGTTTAACTATTTTGAAGATGTGTCATTTGCACTTTCTTCCAGAAGATATTTTTAGACCCTTGCCTGATCAAGACCAATAACACCTTGCTGTAAGAATTAGATTAGGCTCTTCATGACAGTTATTGGGGGAGCTTTTGGGGACTTAGGCTAAGCCTAGTAGGAGCTTTTTGTATTTGTTATTTAAGTTCAACATATAGGCCTTTATGTTTTTTTTATCAGCCCCTCTTTTCTGTTGAAGCCATAATTTGATGATAACATAGCCATGTTTGTAAACCTGTCTTCCCCATCTGTCATCGGTTGCATTGCTTTCAGTGCATCTCATTGTTTCCTTGTGAATGTGGTAGTGTTACCATTCATGGCCCTGTTTAAACGGTGGGGAGAAATCAGCCTGGAGATTATGACACAGTTATAACTGAGTGACTCAGCTAATGCACAACAGATCATCCTCAAGGCATGCGCCCATGGAGGATGTGTATAATGTTCAGTATAGACAGAACTCCCGCTGTCTCTCTCTCAGCTGTTGGTTTCTCTGGTTCTGTCGGCACTTGTCACCTGAGGCAGACCTCACTGTAGCCACTGGCTGCCTCTGATTCAGCTGCCTGTCCTCTGGAGGGGGGGGGGGGGGGGCGGGGGGCTGGCTTCTTACCAAACTGTGAGAGGCGGCTCGAAAATATTCACAGTGGCTGTTACACTGGGTTGTTTTTGTTCGGGCATGAAAGGCGCTTGTTCTCTCACTTCCAATTAATCAAGGTGCAGCCCTGGCCCCTGGTTTAATTTTGAGCTCCTGCTCCGGGAAATAAATCATCGGCCGTCCTCTGTCCTCACGGCGGGCTGGGGCCAGGGAAATGAGCCGCCGGTGAAGTCACGCCTCGCGGAATGTGTGCGGAATTTTCAGGGCTACTGACGCATCCCCTTCCCCAGGCCCTGTCCTCCTCTCCATTTCTCTCTCGCTCTCTCTCTCATTGTTTATGTTTCTCCCCCCTCTCTCTCCCGCTCTGTCTTTGTCTCTCGCTCGTCAGATCTTCCTCTGTGCCTCGTCCTGATCCGGCAGAAAGCACTGGTCGGAGAGTTGCCAGGAAACCACAAAGTGTACAAGATCACCAAAATAGCTGTGGTAGAGCTGTCGGAAGATGAACCCCAGGACTTGGAGCTGGAGGTGGGTGGAAGTAGCTGTCACAAAGCACAGAAAAAACACACCCAACACACCCACCAGCCAAATGTGTGCCATTTCAGAGTGCCTACAGGTAGCCCCGTCCCATAACATACAACACAACAAGCCTCTATTTATGGTCTCCAGGCCAGTTGTCTTGCTTACTATTATGTAGACCCTTGCGGTACATTTGCCTCTGAAAGCCTCTTAAAACATCAGCGTATTGCGTCGTGCACTGACGTGCATGCTTCAGTGCTTGATGTGCAGCTGTTCTTTCTCGTCCTCCCGCGACATGTGACGACGTGCACAAGTTGTAAATACAACATTCAGTGTACTCTTATCAACCATGCTGTTTCAGAGTTAACCCCTTAAGGGGATGTCAGTAGGCTTGGTATCTACAATGCATGAAAGGAGTAGTTGTGGCCCATACAGCAAGGGTGGTCTGAGCACAGACGGAGGTCCCACAGACACCAGTCTGTTGTATTGTTAAGATTTTCATTTCTGTAGGGTTGTGGATTGGGGGGGGGGGGGGGGGGTCAGAGATTGTATCTAGCTAAGTGATGTCAAGGGTTCCCACTATTTGTTTGTCACAAAGTAATTACTACAAACCAAACACTTTTCTTAGGATCTCTCATGTTTATTTCACATCACGGCGTGATTACTGTGATGTGACCTAGAGCAGAGGAGTGTCCTCTGGACTGGGTTGGGGATCTCTCACGTTATTGCGCTGTGGTGACTTTCAGACAATGACTCAAGCAACGTGCCAGACACACCCTATCGGCTAGTGTTACATTTGAGCTGTGTGCGGTTGTGGAACAGTTAACTGTATACGGTGTTCCACATGACATGTCTCAGTGTGACGTGTGAAGAGCCTCTTAATGAAACTGATGCAGAATGCGTGAAGCTCATCACATTTGTGAAACGTTCTGAATGATTGCATCATGTCTATCCCATAATTCCAGCTTTGCAAGAAGCACCACTTTGGGATCAACAAACCAGAGAAAATCGCACAGTCCCCAGACGAGTCCAAGTTCCTGCTGAAGACGCTGAATCAGATCAAGTCCAATGTCGCTCAGCCCACCAAGAAAAAGGTTGCCACCTCCCACAGTTTTATGCAAAGTAGTTGGTTTACTCCACAAATGTCATTCCTTTGTGATTCATTTTGCACATGGTTGTTTTCACATTTTAAACATACTGACATAGAAATCAACAGGATTGTTCTGCGGGTGCAGTAGCACACATGCATGTATACACACAGACACACACTTACACACACATGTAATGTTGTAGGTATCTCCTTTCTGTTGTGTATTGGTTGCGTTTGAGAGCCCGTGATAAAGTCTGTCCGCTGCTGTTGCATTTGCACCCGTAGTCCACCCCCACCCAGTATACCCCTGATTCACAGGTCAAGGAGAACAAGGAGAAAGAGCGCCTGGAGAGACGACTGCTCGATGAACTGTACAAGATCTTCATGGACTCGGATTCCTTCTACTACAGCCTGACCTATGACCTCACTAACACCGTCCAGCGGCAGGGAGCCGCAGACAAGTCGGACCTGCCCATTTGGAAACGGGTAGGCAGCGTCGCTTCACCTGACCTCACCTCACTTCCTCTTTTGGTTTCCAGCCACGGCTTGGTCTCCAGAAACCATGACCACGAGACTGAATTTGCTGACTTAAATCAACCTGCCTTAAAAATATGCGTAATAGTGGTGTTGAACATTCATTTGCATAGCTTGAAGAAGTAAGTGCATTTGTACAGGGTACGCCTAAATCAATAAGTATTATGATGGAGATGGACACACACATACACACACACAGCTTTTTGATGACTCAGTGCAGTAGGCCTGCCAAAATGTCTGATTGAATTGTTTGAAAGCCACATGGCAGCTGTAATGCCTGACTGTGGAGATGACTGGTTATTCTGCTCTCTTAGGTGGATGACCGGTTCTTCTGGAACAAACATATGATTCAGGAGCTTCTGGACCTTAAGGTATGACCTCACCATGATGACCAGTCATATATTTAATATGTAATCAAACATGTTGTTTTAGTCGTACAACTCACCCTGATTTCATTAGTCATTTTATTTAGCATTTAGTATTATTATTTGGTTAGTTGCATTGTAATGCAGTATGGTCAAATATGGAGTTTGTAGATGAGTTTACATAAAAGCCTAACTTGGAATAAAATCTCAAAATTGCGACAAGCAATAAGGGCTTCAGCCACTGTATGTTGACACCTGTCACTCCATAGCTGTCAGCATTTCATGACAACAGTGCAGATAGCAGAAGGAGAATACTACCAGGGGCCAACCACCCTTATGCAAGTCTTTAAGAAGAACAGATAAGAAACTGCACTTGACTTTTGTCCTCAAGGGGAGGATGTGGATTCTGTAGTGAAAGGAATGTTATCACTGATCTTGCAGATGATTTCACTGCCTCAGTCTACAAACATGAGTGTTTTGTAAATGGTTCTGCTTTTCACTTGGTCTTGGTGCGCTACTTTCTCCTTACTCTCTTGTCTGGATTTGTCAGTCCCATAATAATAGTTCCTCTTTATGAGGCCTCAGCTGTGGTGACTAATCTCTTGTCATGCCCTTCCCAGCTCAGGAGCAGTGTCTTCTTTCCACGCTCGCTGTGGGAAGCGCTCCGGGCTATTCAAGCTCAGAGGAGCCCAATGGAATTTGACTATTAATGGCCATATGTCAGCTCTCACTGTTAACTCACTGATTCATATTTGCAGCATGTGCACTATTTATCTTCTCAGACATTGTCCATTTGTGTTTGGAAACGTTTCTGTTGCGACGGTGGAGGTGGTGAAAACACATGGACCATGCTCTGTAGCCACCTCTGTTTTCCTCTACCTCAGGTGCCTCAGGTGGACTTCTGGGTGGTCCCGGTCATCCAGGGCTTTGTGCAGGTGGAGGAGCTGGTGGTCAACTACAACGACAGCTCCGACGAGGAGAAGAGCAGCCCAGACACGCCCCCTCAGGAGCTCACCTGTGTGGACAACATTCACCCTCGCTTCGCCGTGGCCATTATCTCCCGACGCAGCAGACATCGTGCTGGTGCGCCTCCTACGCCACACTGCAACATACTTACACACACTACTCCTACTTAATCTGACGAACATACTTACACACACCACTCATACTTAATCTGATGAACATACTTACACACACTACTCATACTTAATCTGACGAACATACTTACACACACTACTCATACTTAATCTGACGAACATACTTACACACACCACTCATACTTAATCTGATGAACATACACACACTACTCATACTTAATCTGATGAACATACTTACACACACTACTCATTAGGGCTGTCACTTTTGTGAAAAAATCCTGTTCGATTTTTGAGACATAAGTGTTCATTGAATCGATTGTAAAATCGATTTTTTTATGTCTAAAGACGTTTCCATTTTCAACGGCAAATATAGGCCAATTCACAAACAACTAACAGGCATTAGGACGAACGTAAAGAGGGCGCTTGTAGACGCAAGCCAGCAATAATATGATTTATTGGCGTGAAGTTTCGTGGCTGCAGGCTTCAATGTACCTGTGTCTGTGTTTACGATTAGAAATGTCAAACAAATTTCGCCTACATAGAACTCGATTGCACAGTTTGCATAGCCTACCGCTTTGTTCTTCTCCATTGTTTGATATACCAAAAATCCGAAGTAGGCCTACTTCCACATCGAACTCCTCAAGTTATTAGGGCCTATCACTCGTCTCTCTCATGTCGCACAGGTTGATCGCGTTGTCCTCAATTTTTTGGCAAAACACGAGCAGCACAGCAGCTGATTGAAACAACTGTTTCCGGTGCTTAAAATTGGTGGGAATTTTCTTTTTAGCTTTCGCAATGCTTACTGCACTTCGGAATTCTTTTATATTCTTATATTCTTGTTTGTGAATTTTGTTACATCTATCCTTTTTATTTGTTTAATTCGTTTAAAATTAATAGTGTACATATTTGGTTAAAATCGATTCCCTATTTTAGTTTTCGAAACTTGTGTTGTTTGGTCCAATCGATTGTCGAACGTAAAGTGACAGCCCTACTACTCATGCGTAATGTGATGAACATACTTACACACACCACTCATACGTAATCTGATGAACATACGTACACACACTACTCATACGTAATCTGATGCATATTGGTGTATGTTTTATACTTTACACATAGTTTTAATCTGATGCATATGTGTGTATATTTTATGCTGAATTTAACAGTTATGTAAATTGAGGCTTCATGAATTGACTCCTTTATCTACCCCCCCCCCCCTCCCAGGGATGCGATATAAGCGGAGAGGTGTGGACACAGATGGCCATGTTGCCAATTATGTGGAGACGGAGCAGCTGATCCACGTCCACAGTCACACGCTGTCCTTTGTGCAGACCCGCGGGTCCGTCCCCATATTCTGGAGTCAGTCAGGGTACCGCTACAACCCTCGGCCTCGCCTGGAGAAAGGTCAGTGCGCACAGAAGACAGTTCACAACAGAGGTCATTTGTGCCTGACCTGTGTTCATTTTATAATTTAAATCATTATTGTCCTGTATTTTACAGATGAAAAGGAGACCATTCCGTATTTTGCTGCACACTTTGACCAACAGCTCAGCATCTACAAAAAACAGGTGAAATGTGTAATAAATCTAAAAATACAGCAGGTTTAGGTCATCTGTAAGGTTTGTTTTTGTTGGCTGCCCAGAGGAACCTCTGGAATGTATCCTGTGACTACTATATAAACATGTTCGAAGGAGTAGCGGGTCAGCCATACACTTAACTATTGAAAAAAGGAACATGTTAATAATCATGACGACAGAAAAGCTGTTCCAGTCATCTTGTACTGCGGCTCTCCTTGGCATGGCGCTGTTTGGTCTCCAGGTACATCTTGCACATGTTCATCTCATCCCTTGTTGCCCTGCAGGTGATCATCAACTTAGTGGACCAGAGTGGCAGAGAGAAGATGATTGGCGACGCATACCTCAAACAAGTGCTGCTGTACAACAACCCCAACCTGACATACGTCTCCTTTGATTTTCATGAGCACTGGTGAGTATTCCCAAGCTGTCAGCTGAGGGCTGAGCTACACCAGGCACGTAACTGAAGCGTTCAGTTCGCGTTGCGTCTGCTGCAACAATTAGCTGCCACTATAGTCAATGGAAGTAGCTACACCAGACGTGATAGCGGCGCGTACGTAAAAAAAAAATAGACCATTTATCTAAAATGGATTTTACGCGTCGCGAACGGAACGCTTCAGTTACTCGCCTGGTGTAGCTTCGCTGTAATACTGTGATTGGTGTCTGCAGAGCAGTTAATGAAATGAGATGTATTTAATTATATTTGGTTAGACACTGGCCATGATGCAGTGTTTTCTGAATTAAACGTTTTAAATTTAGGTAATAAGTATTCAAATGTAAATAAGAAAAAGTCATAATCATAAGCAACAATTCAACGTGGAAATATATGTAGAATGTGGAGAACTGACAGCATATAAATAACTTATTGATTACAATGTTAAATTGTACTCTCTGTAGCCGAGGAATGAAGTTTGAGAATGTACAGACCCTAACAGATGCCATTTGGGATATCATCACGGACATGAAATGGGCCTGGTGAGTGCTGTGTCCATTTCATGAATACTCCAGGCCATCTATGTAAATGCATCCACATGTTTCTTAAGTTGTACAACCAAAACTTTTTAAGTATACATGTACTGTATAAAAAATGCCAGTTTGTTCATAAAATATACTTGTAGCAAAATAAAAAAATATTATGATCCTTTTGACAAAACGGACTGTTTAGTTTGTTAAATAACCAACAAGCTCTCCAAAATCCTGACGACTGGAGACGGTAAGAGCCTCCTCTCTTGTGTCCACCAAGAGGGATTAGTGGTGTCCTGTTTCTCTTGTGGTTAAATATACAGGGCCTGTTACACAATTTGAGGTTTAAAGCTGTGCTACATTTAAGGCCAGGACAAAAAATTACAATCCTCCTCATCAAATATTCATGGGACCGTGTTTTCTGTCAGGGTGGACCAAGCAGGAGTCATCTGCCAACAGGAGGGCATCTTCCGGGTGAACTGCATGGATTGTCTGGACAGGACCAATGTTTTGCAGGCCGCTATCGCCCGAATGGTCATGGAGCAGCAGGTAAAAACCCTTGCAACCAGCATCAGCAGTGGAGACCTCATGATTAGAATATACAGTGTGAGACTAAATTGATACACCGTCTATATATATATATATATATATATGCAGGTGAAGTAAAGAGACAGAAAGTAGGTGAGATGTTATATGTATTGCTGAAAGCACCCACATGAAACGCTGTTGATTCTGTTTTCCAAAAGCTGAAGAAGCTCGGTGTGATGCCTCCAGAGCAGCCACTGCCCGTTAAGTGCTACCGCATCTATCAGGTCATGTGGGCCAACAATGGGGACACCATCAGCCGACAGTACGCCGGCACCGCTGCCCTCAAGGTCAGTTCTGTGCATCTGTCCTCTAACACAGTGGTTTTCAAAGTGGGGGCCGCGAGGGGGTGTCAGGGGGGCCTCAGCAAGTTGGAAGGAAAAATAAAAGCAACAAATACATTTGAAAAATCTAAAATATACCTATTACTATGAGGGTTGTTATACAATGCCATTATAATAATTTGTTGCATATCTGAACATTACATTTTCCATGATAATGACTGGGAATAATAGTAGAGTGATCGCTCTCATATAGCAGAAAGCCCCAAATGCAATTTTTACACACTGTATGCTCCATCGCGAAGTGCTTGTGGCTAAAATAATTATTAGGATTAGCTTAATGTATTTTTACATTTGCTGTAGTATTGTCGATGGGTTTAATAAAACATCAAGGGGGTCCTTGGCCAGAACCTAGTGGTATTTGGGGGGCCTTGTCGTGGAAAAGTTTGGGAACCCCTGCTCTAACAGTGGCACGTTCACAAGAACGCGGTCTGTCTGCATGTTTGTTGAGCGGTTTTGCTACAGTGGAATTTTGTGCAATCTTTTCGCTTGTGTGAATCCGCGTTGCATTTAAAAATTCCCAGAATCCTTGAGATGTGCTTTTGAGATCTGATTAGCCATGCATGACTGTGCAACTACAGGATCAGTGGATCCTTCACAAGCATGACTTTCTGGATTTTCCATGGGCATTACCGCTCATTTCTGTAACAAAAGCATGATTATCTGAGTAGACCACACATCTTCCTTGCTCCTCTGGGAGATAATCTAAATGTTTTCTTGAAATACTTGAATAAACTATTGAATACATGTGATAACTCCCTAATTAAACTGTAGTCAGAGTGCTAACACATTCATCAGTCCATGTGGGTTAGCCTGAACAAGTGCTTGAGATGTAACAATGAATGGGAGCAGTGTGAAACTGTACTGCCTGTGAAAGCTCTTTTTGCATATTCAAATAAGGTAGTGGACTGTGGGGGAAATGTAGCAAGACAAAGCAGGCATTTCATGCTGTCCATATCATTTATGGAAATGACTTCCATAAATGATGGGCCTCATAGCAGCCCATAATGTCGTAATGTATTTTTGCCTTTGTACTAATGTCTTGTGTGTACCTGTGTGAAAATGTCATGGCACAGGGAGATTTTACACGCACAGGAGAGAGGAAACTGGCTGGAGTGATGAAGGATGGTGTCAACTCAGCAAATCGCTACTACCTGAACCGCTTCAGAGATGCCTACAGGCAAGCTGTCATTGGTGCGTATGCTGCTTGAGATTTGCTGATTTTCCAAAGTGTAACTCTGGACATGAATGACCTTGACCTGTTCTGATATTTTGGGGAGTCTTTCTAAAAAGTAATATGCATAAGCACCATGCACTGCTGACCTGCGGGGGGGGGGATCTGTTGCTCTCGGCCCTCTTTAGACCTCATGATGGGTCTGCCCGTGACGGAGGACCTGTACTCCATCTTCAGTAAAGAGAAGGAGCACGAGGAGAAGGAGAAGGAGAGCCAGCGTGGGGCGCAGGAGCAGGTCAGTATACTGCTCCAGACCTACATGCAGCTGCTGCTGCCCGACGACGAGCGCTTCCACGGCGGATGGGCCCTCATCAACTGTGACCCCAGGTCAGTTGGCGGAGTGGTGTTTGTGTTGCATTCTAGACTAATGATTCTAAACTGTGACCCCAGGTCAGTTGGCGGAGTGGTGTTTGTGTTGCATTCTAGACTAATGATTCTAAACTGTGACCCCAGGTCAGTTGGCGGAGTGGTGTTTGTGTTGCATTCTAGACTAATGATTCTAAACTGTGACCCCAGGTCAGTTGGCGGAGTGGTGTTTGTGTTGCATTCTAGACTAATGATTCTAAACTGTGACCCCAGGTCAGTTGGCGGAGTGGTGTTTTTGTTGCATTCTAGACTAATGATTCTAAACTGTGACCCCAGGTCAGTTGGCGGAGTGGTGTTTGTGTTGCATTCTAGACTAATGATTCTAAACTGTGACCCCAGGTCAGTTGGCGGAGTGGTGTTTGTGTTGCATTCTAGACTAATGATTCTAAACTGTGACCCCAGGTCAGTTGGCGGAGTGGTGTTTGTGTTGCATTCTAGACTACTGATAATGATGTAATTCTGAAGGAGGAAGGCCTGTGAAACGTTATGCCCATTCATAGAATGCACTGAAATGCTGAAGGAATGATCAGCCCTTTATCTTTTCAGGGGTGCATCACTGTTTGTGAGTCTGAAAGTAGTTTTATTTTTTTTAATCAGTTTCACAACAAAAATATTCACTGGGAAGTCTTTGAAAAGCAGGCGTCTGGCACTGGTTTGACTTGTGAGAGTCACGAGCGGCTCCGAGGAGCTGCGATGATACTGTGATAATAAGGAACAAAGCCGTCTGAATCCACTACGCTTCTTTATTTCAGCCTCATTGATGCAACCCACAAAGATGTGGACGTCCTGCTGCTCTTGTCCAACAGCGCTTATTATGTTGCTTAGTAAGTGCTGCAGTCTTGCCTGGAATTTGAATGAAATTTTCATTATTCTTTTAGATCTCATCTGACTTTATTTATTTATTTATTTATTTATTTATTTATTTATTTATTTATTTATTTATTTACAGCTATGATGATGAGGCTGATAAAGTGAACCAGTACCAACGTCTCAGTTTGGAAGGCTTGGAGAAGATAGAAATAGGTAAGGAGAGTTTTGAACTGTGTCAGTGGAGAGTCTGTCTGTCTGTGTGCGTGTCTGTGCTTCACTCAGTGGGGAGTCTGTCTGTGTGCGTGTCTGTGCTTCACTCAGTGGGATGCCAGACATCTTATTTTGTCCAGCCTCCGGAGCAAATCTAATTGGCACAGATTGAAAGCAAATGTATGATGCAAGCTTTCAAAAAGAGGACTATTTGTGGTAGCCTGTGCATCAAGCATAATGAAATTGCCTTTGAGATAACTGAAATAGAATCACAAGGTTTGTATAAATAAAACACTGATAGAGCACTGTGCTGGTGGTCTATTTTCGCCCACCTTGCTTAAACAACCTAAATTCTGTTTTAGAAACTGCGTTGCGCAGACTGGGGCCATTCATATGCCTTGATAGGCATGCACGACACATTTAGGTCGTCTTCATCAGTTTACCACAAATCCATTTAGACTTCTGTGAGTGAAATTTCTCATTCTTCACACTCGTGTAATTGCCTGAAAATGAATTGCTGATTTCTCAATGGCAGGACTAGAGCCCACTCTGTTTGGGAAACCAAAGTACTGTTGCATGCGGCTGCACTACAAGAATGAGGAGACCAGCGGCTACTTCCACACGCTGAGGGCAGCGTCCAGGAACCCAGAGGACGATGGGAAAGGTACTGGACTGGGCAGGCCTTCAGCGACGTGTTCTGCTGAATGTGCATACACCAGTGTTTCTCAAACTTTTTCAGACCAAGGACCACTTAACCAGTAAAAAAACCTCACGGACCACCTAGCTAATAGACACAATAGGCCTACTCACTGAAGCACCTTGCTAATTGTCTTTGCACCTTGCTTATTGTGTCAGAGGATTCATATAGTTTAAATTGGCATAGCTTACATAGGCAGTGTTGCAGAATTGTTTGGATTTACATACAAGTTGGTTCAATATTGCAAACAACTCCTCTATATTATTTTTTACCTCGTTACCTTTTTTACCTACGTCTGCTCGCGGACCACTTGGGTTAGCTTGCGGACCACACTTTGAGAAACACTGGCATACACTAAAGATTACACAGACGTGTCTTTCCTGTCCCAATGCTGCAACACCTTCGGTCTGTTTGGATTCCAGATACTTTGCAGTGCATAGCTGAAATGCTTCGAATAGCCAAACAGGCCGTTGGACAGGAGCTGCCGATAATTGAGAAGAGACTGGAGAGGTGAGTGATCTCTCTCTGAGACTGTGTGATTTTGGTGGCGACTCCTCAGAAGTGCCTAAGGTGGGGAGTGGCAGGTAGCACACAGCTGTGTCTTCACAGTGAAATATTAACCATCTCTGGGCCAGACCTTCCTCCAAATGAGGTGAGCTTTAGATAAAAATAGCTGTTGCATTCACAGTCAGGTTTCAGCTTTTAGATCATTTTTGCAAATTATGCTTGAAGAGAATATGAGGAGAGAATGTTTCCACTTGAGTGTGAGTTAGGTGTGGTGGCGGTGAATGAGTTTCCTGTAAATGAACCTTTGTTTTCCAGGAGACAAAGTAAACCTCATGAGGACATAATGGGCATCCAAGGCAGAGCAGGAGATCAGGCTCTGGGCTCCGGTCTAGCTCAGGGCAAAAGCTTCCTCCTCAACAAGTTCTCGTCTCTCAACCAGAAGGTCAAGCAGTCCAACCTCGGTCGGCTCGGCACGTTCTCCAAGCCGGAGGTGAAGGTGAACTTCCTGAAGCCCAACATGAGGGTCAATCTCTGGAAGTCGGACAGCAGCCTGGAGACCACCGACAGCAACCCGGGTTCGGTGGCCATGAAGGACCTGTGCGACAACCACTCGGAGATCTCGTCCGACTCGGACTCGTACAATTCGGACGAGCAGCCGCACGCCAGCTCGCTGGAGAACGCGGACTACGTGTTGCCTAGCTGCGGCATCGTGTCGGCGCCACGCCTCAGCAGCCGCTCGCAGTCCGTCAGCAGCGTGGAGATCGCCGTGCCCACCGTCGTTCACGGCACCAACGCCGACTACAGCCAGGGCGACGGGCCCTCGCCCGAGACCGCCGAGGAGGCCATCCTCATAGACTTTGGCACGCCCATCGACGTCTACTGCCACCAGTTTGCCCAGGACGCTCAGACCAAGCCTGTGGAGGAGGGCAGGGTGGAGCAGCCCACTCTCCCCCAGAACCTCAGTGCTAAAGCCCCCCCATCCAGTCTGGAGGCCCAGCCAGGGTCTCAGCCTCAGCAGCAGCAGCAGCGGGTCAAAGAGGAGCCGCAGCTCTCCCGGCCGTCCCAGCTGAACGTGCAGCCGTCCGCGCCCACCTCCAACCTCTTGACCGTCCAGGCGGCGGGCTCGGCAGTCTCGGGCGGCTCCCAGAGGAGCCTGGGCTCCCAGCTGGAGGGCAGCCTGGGCCCCTCGCCGGCGGACAGCAACGGCAGCCGGGTGGTCTCCCCCTTCGCCAAGATCAAGAGCTCCATGGTGCAGGTGGCCAGCCTGACGCAAGCCGGACTCACTCAAGGTATCAACTTCGCCGTGGCCAAGGTTCAGAAAAGTCCCGAACCGGAAGCGGTCAACGAGGCGGTCAACGAGAACGAACTGAAAGCAATGTTCACACAGTGCCAGACCCGGATCATCCAGATCTAGCACCTTTTGACCTTTTGTTTGGCCTTGTGCGGTTCTTTTCTTTTCCCAGTCTTTATTTTTTAATTCTTGTGGTAGAACGTGACTTCCAGTACAGTAGCAGTAGCATAAGCTTGCACAATGGGGCACACTGACATCAGCTGAAATCCCTGCTCTTAATCCATCCTCTAGTTAACCTAACAGATGTTTACAGCCAGTGTTGTGTAGTGTGTAGTAAACCTAATCTAACTTGACCGTGCCCTTAATCTGACTAACGTCTCATGCATCCATATTCCATGTGTCTTGCATGTCGGAGGGTTAGTCTGTGATAGCTAGATCGAGGCAGGCAAGCTCTGTTGCTGCATGTCAAGAAACTACCTATAAATTAGTCACTTGTGATTCCCAACCAAGCAGTACACTTGTTGGTGGATGTCTTTTCCATGTGAGCGTAACCCCTGTAGCTGCTTCCTGAACACAGGTAGAAATAACTGACCAAACTTCTTCGACATGGGCAGCTCAGTGTGAGACGGCACATTAATGGGAACATGTAAAATGTTAAATATCATAAACGTTATGTTTTATCATTAGAAATGCACCAAAGTAGAAACCGAAAAATGCAAGAGCTGTTCAATATGTACAGTAAGTATTGTATGTAATTACTATGTACTGTGTATCTTTAGACCCCTCAGACATATTTCTATAGAAAGGTTTTATTGACACTCCTGAGTGATGGTGTTGTTGGGAGCATGACCTTTTCACTTCTCACTTGACGCACACTTGGTCACAGGAGTCACTCTTGTGCTCTCATGCTTAGACTCAAGTTTTATTTTAGAACTCGCAAGGCAGACCTGGAGAAACAGGCTAGTTTCCTGAGGAAATCTGGGTCTGAAGGAATTGGCTAATTGAATTGGCCTCTAATCGAAACATATTTATAACAATTTGTCATTATTTTAAAAGATCTGTCATAAATGTCATTCACATATATTCGTCCATTTGAGGGGGAAGATCATATGCAGGGAGCCCCAGCCAAATGTTTGATCACTGTTAAATGTTTTGCACTCTTACATCTGAAGAGTAAGCCTTAACAGATACTATTTATTGCAAATCTAACAGAAGTTACAATGTTTTGTGTTGTTTTTCTTTCTCATTCAGGTGATTATGATTGTGGGCTGTTGGTGTTTCAGGTTGTAGCCATAGGAAATCCGGGTATATGCCATGGTTCTCAAATACTATCAAAATGCATTGAGAGGATACTGTAGGGCATCATTTCAGCATTCCTTTTTTTGGTGCTCTTTTCTGCTTTGTATTATTTCCAACAACTTTGTGGTATTTCACAAAGTTACTCGTGTTTATTTAGAAAGACAAAGTCATTTATTTAACGTTAACGTCATAATTTGACATTGAGTCCGCATACAGCTCCTGATTTAGTTGAGAGCAAACGACTCATGTCGTTGTGTTCCTTAATGCTACGACTTTCTTGCACCAACTCTCCCCCCACATCCTACTCAAGTCTCAAGGTCCATTCTGCGAAGTGTCTACCAACCAGCATTACGATCAATTTGTTTTAAAGCAATGCAATTAACAGGGTGAGTTCTGAAATGTCAGATGGATGTTTTATCAGTAGCACGATCTTAAAAAAAACAACAAAAAAACAACCCACCGCCTTCAGTTCTTTGTACATCCTGTGACAAACATATCTAAATTTAGAGCGACCGCAATGTAGCACATTAATGAGAATATAGACAACATAGGCTGGCCACTGCTGATAAAAATGAATGTTGAAAAGATATGTACGTGGGAACCAAATGGCAACAGCGTTTATTTGGATATTGTATGTCCACAAAAAGGAATCTATTCATTTTTTTTTATTGGTGCAATTATTGAGTTTTTGGTCAAGGCTAAACCAGATCAGATTGCATTGTTGGAGAACACAATTGCACTGACATTATTGTGAAATATAGTCTTTAGTTCATATGTAATATTTTGAATCTGTGCGGAGAGAATTGGCTCTTTGCACTGACCTCACATGATCAACTATGTTTCCCCGTCAGATTAAATATAATCTGTTATCCCTTACAATGTAACATTTGAGGTTATATCGTTGCCTGAACATAATTTACCCCACTTTTCCTACTCGAATGGCACCTTAAAATGCAAAGAGCTGATGGAATGCTCTACAATCCTTTGCATTTCCCCCTTACTCCCAAAACTGAACCTTAAGTCTTCACAATTTAACAAAAACATTTATGAAAGTTGGTGTTGCCTTGATGTGTCCTTCATGCTCGGTATCAGTGTATGTATTCAGACAGGTCCACAGTATGTTCCCAGTCATTGGTCGTCTCTGTAAACTCATTACCACCACCTATCAGAGGTTGGTGTGTACTTTTTTTTTAGTAACTGTCACTGTTACCACACTCCATGTGTTTTGAATTAGTGCTGTGCAGAGTCGACTTTTTTGCATATGAATTATGCACTGTCAGTTTTGTTTGTTTGTTTGGTTACAAAGCTATGGCAAGATTGTGCTGGGTTGAAAACATTTTGTTTGGGTTTATTATATTATAAGAAGTGCGTGCACTGGACTAGATTCTGTTCTCAAAGTTTGACCCTAAAAGGATGTTTGGTGACAGAGGTACATATTTAAGCAGGACACTGAAAAAAACATTCCTTCCTCTTCATCTGGGTTCTTAATGTTTTGAGAGGATATGTATGCCCTATGCATAAGGATTTTCCTCAAGTATGCACAATCTTCCCCCGTTTTTGTCTCCTGAAATTGTATGTGCTTTTCTCTTTTACTTTTTGTCTAACACAAAGTGCTTATGAAACTTGTTTACTTTTGCCATTTATGCATTTACTTCACTGAGCAAACATGTTCCCCTCAAGATCACTCCCTTCCTCTCTGACCAGTGAGTGACCTGATGAAAAATACCAGTTTGAAGTACCTGACTTCCTGTGTTCACCTGTGATTGTTGCAGTGTTCACGCACTTTCTAGCATCTTCCTCTTGTCTGTGCAGTGGTTCACTAACGGGGGTTTGTCCAGTGTTGTCATCCGTTTTACCCAGAGTTTTATTTCATAGTGAAATATATTTATTCTTATTTCATACTTAGTTCTTTCCTCAATTGTTACCTAAAAACTGAATATTAATAATAACTGTGTAAACTGCTGTATTTTAAAATGTAATGGGGCATATATGGGAGGATTTTTAAGTAAATAATTTCAAAACTCTTTTGTGCTCTTTGTTATTACATGTTGTGTGTCTGCCCTGTTAAGATATTCTTCAGCTGAAGTCTTAAGACATTAAGTGTTATGATTGACATGGTTACAATGCTACATGACTGTACTCCTAGAAGCCTCAGGGTTGGTTGTCAACACCATTTTGCAACTGTTGATTGTCCTTTAGGGCCATGTATAGCAATGTGACCCTAGCTCAACTTATGGGAGTTTTCCCAATCTCAAAAGTCGGAAGGCAACAGGATTGTGTGTGTGTGTATATGCTTGCATATGAGGTGTGGGAGGTGTTGTGCTCTGTGCCCTGTGCCAGGCAGCGCTGAGGGATGCTTGTGTGACATCAACTGTGTGGAACGGTTTAGCTTTCATTTAATAACGTGACCTAAGCAAAACAGCTAGAGTATTGTATCCTCAGCCCAGGGCAAATCGTTTCAGCTTGGTTTTCAGTCATGTGAATGCTACATGTACTGAACTACTGTCATTCAGTACAGCGTGCAGTTTTTTTTTTTTTTTAAATGAAGAATTTGGTATGACAATTGGTATGACAAAATTAGATACATACACTACCGTTCAAAAGTTTGGAATCACTTAGAAATGTCCTTATTATTGTTGTAAATGACTGTTGTAGAAAGAAATGGCTGATATTTAATAGAATAGCTACACAAGTATACAGATGCCCATTATCAGCAACCATTCATCCATTGTTCCAAAGGCACATTCTGTTTACTAATTTGATATTATTTTAAAAGGCTAACTGAGAAAACATTAAAGAACTCTTCTGCAATGTAATGTAATCTGAAAACTGCTGCCCTGATTAAAAAAAACAATGCAACTGATCTCAGCTGGTATTCTGTCTATAATGGAGTGGAATGGAAATTTCTAAGTGACCCCACATTTTTGAACGGCAGTGTATACACAGTCAGTCATTTTGTTATTTGGAAGTGACACTTAAAATAGATTGCAGCTATTTAATTAATCTGCTTAGAGATAGAATCTTTCTCCAGGCTCAAGTTGAAAAAGTCCCACTTCTCCCCTCCCATTGGATACAAGTTCAAGATCAAAGCTCAACCCAGGAAATTTGATAATTTACTGATAACAGGTGCTTACTAAACATGAATAATTTTATTAGAACACAGTCCTTAATATCATTAACAACTTGGATAAGAGAAGAGAAATGCCTTTATAGCCATAGCAACAGGGTTCCTATGGTTCGTGGCCATTAACAGATTTCTGCTGCTGTACTCTGCTCATACGCAACAGCTCAAGATGTTTGGTCTTCATCCACACATCTGTGGAGAGTGTAGTCTGACCAAAACTAAGAGACAGCAACCTGGAAAAGGCAAATAAAATGACATTACTCTCTTCTCCTTGAGTGGCTGTAGGTTGTTTACACAAGATCTCAAAAGATGTAGACCAAAAGTACTGGTTAGAAAAGAAATCTTCAAATTGTAGGAAAGAAAAAGATGGGATTATCTTATGCAGTGGGGGAGGGGACGTTGCGGGTGGGTGGTTGAGGGGGGGGACCACTATATTGTCAGTTCAGTGGAAACTCACCTCGAAACGACCAACATTCTGTGCAAGTCCTCTGCTGACATGCTCTGGGGGTCATCTTTACGCATCTCAACAAAATCATCTTCTACCGCCTAAAAGAAAAACAAAATTCACCAGACATTACTCATTCATTTCTTCTACCCATCCCAGATTGCCATAGTCTGGATGGAACACTTCTCGGCCAGAGGGGACTCTCTCCTGAATGCGCTTTCCTTACCTTTGTGACTTCCTCGGAGATGCTGTAGTCCAGCTGGCGGGCCACACTCAGGAACAGGCGGAATTTGTTCATTTGGGACGGCGCCTGGGCCGCCTGGATGGCACTCAGGTACTCCTCAAGGTTGGGTGGTGTCATCTGGGGCTGCAGATGCACCTGACAGTCCGACTACAGGGATGGGAAGAGACGAGAGAGCACCATGAATATCATCATTATATCCATCAGCAAAACCTATTACAGATCAGATTATCTGAATTCTGGTGATTACCTACTTCTGTTCTGTCTGATCTTTAAGGAGCAGAACACAAGGGTGTAAACACTCTGTTGAATTGGGTTGCATAAGGCCAATGTGCTGGTCCAAAACTATGTGGGAACATCTTTGCCAATGAACTTGAATGACTGTTTTAGGTCATTCAACGGCAACTGTGAAATGCCTTTGCGGTTTGCATCTAACAGTCTTTGTGACAAAAATCACCACAAGATTCTAGTCTAAGCAACTTAAAAAAGGAACTAACTTTCCTGTCCAGAAACACTTGTGTGTGCTTTCTGTAGGATAAACAAGAGAGACAAAAAGAGCTCAGGACGTTTGGTGAAAGGTGTGTTTGCTGTGCTCTGTGGTGGAAGGCCCTGCCTGGTATTCCCCCCCCCACTCGTGTCCTTGTGGTGCAGCTGCAGCCATGGCAACCCCTGAGACTAACATACGAGAATAGCCCAGCACATTCCTCAGACTGTTCGCATCAAAGCGAGGCCAGGGAACTGATGAGCCTGCCTGCCTACACACACACACACACACACACACACAGGGTCGGAAATACTGCTGGCTCCACAGGTGCCCCATGGAAAACAAACCCCCAGTGCTCCATGTGTTTGTCTCATGTGTGCCACTGCCTGCATGGAAACTCAGCTTGTGTAAATCTAGAGGGGCGTCTGCCTGACTCTACTCTATATGTGTGTGTGTGTGTGTGCTTCTGTCAGAGGCCTTTTGTCCTCACAGGCAGCAGTGATCGTCCTTCTGACGCGACCAGCACGTTAATATTGCAGGGGAATTCCATCTGATGGTAGTTGAAGTCGTAATCAACCTTCTGCCAGGAGATCAGGTTGCCTAGTGCTGTGATGTTCCGCACACCTACGCCAGGAGAAAGAGAGCAGAGAGGGGAGTCAAAGGAATGCACGTCTGCAAACATGCCATACATACATATACATACATCTGCAAACATGCCATACATACATACATATACATACATAACAGAATGTGAAACTGCACATTTCACCAAATCTATGCAAT
Source organism: Alosa sapidissima (assembly GCF_018492685.1). Lineage (NCBI taxonomy): Eukaryota > Metazoa > Chordata > Actinopteri > Clupeiformes > Clupeidae > Alosa > Alosa sapidissima. The sequence goes on along the minus strand of NC_055972.1, from coordinate 10,422,491 downwards.
GCTGTTCCTAATGAAAAGGACTCGGCTCTAGTTTCTAGTCATGCCGCTAACTGACACGCTAACTTCAGGATTGCACTGTCTGTGATTGGCTCTAATGTCCACACAATAAAAGGCTGGCATTTGTCATGCTTCTGCTGCATGTCTTCATGGCTGTTGTTGTTGACGACATGTTGTTTTGCTATTTGCACTGTGGGTCAGGCCTGGGTCAAGCGCCCCTCACGTCAGGTCACTTTATTACACCCAAAAAATGTAACTGGATCTTCTAAGAGCTTCGCCACTGGCGCTGTGAATGGAACAGATGCCTTCAGGTTTTGCCACATGACATCACTTCTGCCTGTGCCCTTCGGGCCATCAGGAGGGCATAAAAGTGTCGAGTGGTTGCCGAAATGCCTCCTTGTTGACAAGTACAACACTGTTAAGCACCCGAGAACCGGCGAGCCCAGTGCCACTGACGCACTCCCCCGCGACAGTCCCGCCACCACACGGTCACAGCGACAAATCCCGTGAAAGCTGAGGAAATTCCTCTGTGGCTCAGCGCTCGGCCTCGCCTGTCCCCCTCGTCCTGTCCAGTCCCCCACCCTGCCTGTCCACTCGGCATCGCCCCGCCCCACTCGCTGGCACCCTGGCTCTCCTCTCACCTGAGGCGTCCAGCTGGCCCTGCTCCAGCTGGGTCTCGTCGAGGAACAGCGAGGTGTTGCTAGCCAGCTGCAGGGCGCCGCTCACCAGCCGATTGGCCGCGTAGTCCTTCCGCGGCACCAACCGCATGCTGTTCATGTTCTGAAGGCTCATTGGCAGACGGTACGACTGTCGGGGTGAAAAAGGACATTTGCATCAGAGCTGATGATAACTGTTGACCGTTAAGCCAAGTCTCTCGCGCTGGTCCAGTCGACACCACATGTAGCAACTGCACCAAGTCAGCAAATAGCTGTGTGCAATAAACACTCACAGATGGCACGAGGTGCTGAATGATCCGGTAGAGATGTTCCGTGTATGGGGAGGTCTGGGGGCAGCCGCTGAGGTTCAGGGTGAACTTACCCAGCGGAAGAACATCCCGTCGGGCGTACCTGAGCAGACACATCAACGGGTTTGAGAAGGCAATAACATTTACCATCTCTCTCTACTGCTCCTATTTATAGCACATAATGCTAATCCCATCCATTTACTAACTAAAGGGGTTTCAATAACCAGCTTTATGGGCCAGGTTTGCGTAAACAAACAAGAAATTTGACTCTGGTTAATCTTTGCTCTCAAAGTATAACTCACTTAACAAATAAAGAATTGTTTTAAAGAAAAAAACAGAAAGGACAGTAAGAAACATAAGAAAATACTGTTAAGTATACAGTATAAAAATACAAAAGAATTTACACATTTACAAAAAATATACAATAACAATTGAAGAGAGGGAAGGAATAGTGCAATATCAGTATAGCCTGAGATTTAAGATTTAAATATAAATATAGTGCAAGGCAGTTCAGTGCAGTGGTAGAGAGGAGAGACGTCTGAGACGGAGGTGGTCACGTACACATTAGAGATGAGGTGCAGGAGCAGGTACTCTGCAGCCATGGCGTCCCCCAGCAGGACGTGTGTGAGGTAGGCCAGAAACTCGGACCTGATGGAACCCAGCTCACTCAGGAAACTGGTGACAACTGGACAAACAAAAGACCAACACATTCAGTACTGAAATAGAAACTGTTAGTTGCAACTGCTGCTAGTTGCAATGAAAGATCTTGTTAACGAACTGCCTACAATACCAATGGATGAATCTCAAGAAAGGGCTGTCAAAATTACAACATTACGCATGACTAAGTATGAAATAAACACATAGTGTATGATAAATGCAATCTAAGTTTTTGTGTCAAGATCCATTAATACATGTTAATGTTACAGGGAAAACACTGCTTTGTGTGTGTGGCAACTTCTAAACCTGTGTGATGCTATTTTTAGATGACCGTTTAGGCTTACAGGCGTTTTTGTCCTCCGACCCAGCAGAAGGTAGCAGTGGGTTGTTGTGCTGAAGGGGCAGGGCATAGACCATGTGGAGACGAGGCACTAGAGAAGGAGGAGGGCTGTGAGCTCTCTGCTCCTCTGCCGTCTCCATGGAATCCGCGGGGTCCAACAGTGAAGTGGCGTCTCTAAAATGCAGACAGGACAAGAACATTACTCACTGACACATTAAAAGGAGACTGAAGGAACACAGAAACACTTTGGATGAGCTCAACATGTTTCCAGCAGTTCCCTATGTCAACAGAAATCTGACAGTGTTTTGCTTTTCACTTTTACTCTCACTTTGGTTACAGCACTGTTGAACAGAAAAGTGAAAATGACATAAAATGCTTTTACGAAAAGACATGTAAAAAGCCTACCACAAGAAAATGTGATTTAGTTAGGTATAGAAGTCCAAATATTAGGTAACTTTTGCATGTAATCTTGTGTGAGATATTCTCTCTGAGCTCTGTATCTAATCAGATAAAAGCCACTTAACCCTAGCTGAGAAGAATCTTACTTTTCCTCAGCCACTCCGCTCAGAGTCGGATCAACAGACAGGATCCCAAACACCTCCAGTGTGTCGTTAAGTTTGAAGCTCTCCCAGCCCTCGTACACCTGTCAATCAACAAAAGACAAACTACTGAGCTCACTATTCAACACTGTGGAAAAGTTCCTCTGGTCATCCAGAAGGCTTTTCCAAAAAGAGCTGTACACAATTGACCTGTCGCTAAGCGCCACCCTTAGAACGCTGATGAGCCAATGACAGTCCAGCCTCAACGGGACTCGGACATCAGCTCGGACAACTCCATAGGAAACAACGGGGAGGAGGCATAAAATGACAAATTAATGGTTATTTATGGAGTTTATTAACTCAAAAAACCCCGACGGATAACCATGGTCAAACGTTTTGCAGGGGGACGTGTAATACTGATAGCCGGTACCCAAAGAGGCTAGAAAACGGGGTATATTTTCATCAACAGTAGCCTACAGGACGTCTCTCACATTTGCAACAGCTCAACGTAATGTAGGCTACTAAGCCAACAACGTGGGCACAGGTTCCCTGTTAAATCCCAATATGAAAATGCTTATTAACCAACTACTATATTCTTACTACATCAAATATTAACGTAACCTAACATATCTTAGTATCAATCTTCCACTAGCTAGCTAGCATTAACGTCAGGGGTTTTTGCACAGTGATTTGCACGGCTACTCGCCACAACTGCTTGTCACCTTGTATGTATTCTAAAGTTTTGAATACACCCCTCCATAGCATAATTAAGTCCCTTTTGATAGCTTCTGGAGGAAAGTAAATCCTTTTTCGACCAAAACGTCCCCAAAGCCTGCTTTCATATACTGTCAGCTGCCATTGTCCACAACGTATTTCTAATCAAGTCTGGTTTGTTTGTCCGAGTTTTCACACGGTAACAATGGGGGGCGGGGCTTAGCGACAGGTCAATTATGACATCTCATGATCATCATCAACAGGTGTGAAGAGCCACAGAAGTTGCAGGTACCTTGACCAGGCAGGCAGGGCCCTGCTCTCCAGGTAAGGGGTAGTTCAGGTCCAGAGGGGAAGCGCAGCTTGGGGGAGAGGTGCTGCTGCTAGAGGGAGCTTCTGTCTCCTGGCGTTTGGGGTCACCATTTCTTTGGGAGTCACCAGAACTATGAGATCCTGTATAGAGAGTGGCAGAAAGTTACTGGTGAGAGAATGTTTTTGAAAAAGATATATATATATATATATATATATATTTCACAAAAACTTCAACATAATTAACAGATTGAAGTGAGTGACAAAACTTTCATCATTAGATCACCCTTTAAAACATGACATAAAAAAGTGGATTTTCATAATGAGTGGTCATAAAATTATTTAACCAACAATACCCAAATGACGGATTACATAGAGGTGCCGTTAACCCAAATGGCAGAATACATATTGGTGCCATTTTTCCTTCTACCTGTGTTTGAGTCCCTTGGCCTTTGTGGTTGTGTGTCCATTTCATCATCGTCTTCATAGCTGCGCTTCTGTCGGTTTGGAGTGTAAGAGGTGGAGGGAATGACACGAGCCTGGCTAGAGTGGGCATAGCAGTGGTCAACAGTCAAGGAATAAATTAACTAATATAACAGTGTCCAACATCCAGACTATTGGAGATCATCATGTCATCATGTGTAATTTTTAAAATCACTCATCTCTTGCATAAAACTTTCATTTAAAGGTTAAAGCAATAGCTATGACTTTGGTGATGATTGAGTTTTTCATTGATGTTGTTCTTAATCACTAGGAACAATGAATGTGAAGGATATCTCTTTCACCCATGGAGATTCCCCTGGAACTGGCACACAGTAGAAGGTTTGTCTTTCAGATGTGACACTGTTTCTGGAATTGAAATCCACCTGCTGATATCAGATAGAGGAATACCTTGGTTTGGTTTGAATTAGCCATACAAACATTTCAAGCACTTTCATTTCTATGCAATAGCAAATGGCAGCACAATGCATATAGAGCTTACAGAAAACAAAAACCCTCAATGTAATTTAGTCTTAAAGAAAATCCTGCAAGATTTTCAAGTTCTAATTTCTCATGCAAAACCCCTAACACCACCCTCTTCAAACTATGGCCTAATACCTCCTTCTGTGAGGCAGATCACAAAGAAGTTACAATAAAATACACTTCTCAGGTTTTCAGAGATGGTGATATGCAATATTGATATATTGCCTACATACTATGATACTGCCCCCATTTGGTATTAAAAGGGAATTACTAGTTGTGTCTCATATGCATGTAGCAATGATGCAATGCAACCTACTATAAAATCATGACAAAAATACCCCCCCCCCCTAAAAATCAGTAAATAATCAATAAATGGTTGTATAGTATAGTAACTAAGGTAAAGTAGACAAGTAAGGTACTTACAACACAGTCTGTGACATCCTTGTATTTTCCACATTTCAGACTCTGAAATAATCACAAAAGTCTGTTATGAAACACAGGCCAAATTGCTGTTACTGTCTAGTTTAAATCTATCAATTGAAAAAATAAAACACTAGTTTGTGCTTTAGTTTTAGCGTCACGTCATGTATTTGTCAAATCCAGTTTCCATTTACATTTATTCATTTAACAGGCGATTTATTATGTCAATGAAATTACAAAGGCCAATGTCTCCGGAGCCACTTGGGATTAAGTGCCTTGCTCAAGTGCAGAACGAAGGAAGCCAGGAATTTAACCCACAACTTTTCAGGCAACTGCATACTAGCCCGGCTCTTTAACACTACCTACCACCACCCGTATCAAAACAAAACAAGACTTGCTTTTGACTTGGTCACAGGGTCTACAGCTTCATACACTCCCATGTAGAATTCTGGATCAAACATGTCTTGCACCAGACAACGGAACTTCACCAGACTGTTGGGCTTCAGGTAATGGAGAGGAACGTCGTTCAGTGAGGGAACCTGTAAATACAGGCTCATATCAGAGAGCCATTCAAAATGTCGCAGGTTCTTCAAGTCTGTGATCAATTCCTCCGTCTTTTTTTTTAGTTACATTAACTGTAGGCCTCGCATGGCCATAACATTTTCAAGTGACAAAAAAAATCACGTCTTTTTACCCAAGTTTGTGCTTCTTTCTCTGACAATTTGTCTTTGAAGTAATCCACCACTTTTTCCCCCCATTCTGGATTACAGTTGCTCTGTGCTGTAAAAGTTAACATACTCACAGATTAATATATATAAATATGCTTCAACAAGAGCCATTACGAATGAAAGGATAAGGAGACAACTGACACGTTCCTAACCACAACAATAACAGTCAAAGTTATCATTTTGTATTTGCCCCAAAAAACCCAACTATAGTGCGATGGTAACACCAAAACTGTCTTCTTAGTTTTACTCACTGTTTGCAAAAGTAGAATGTAAATTAAGATGCGAATTAAAACGCAACACAAATTTATACGGACATGTGGATAAGCTTTTCAACTTTTTAGCTAAGTTAACTTCGTTAGCTATCAAGCAAGCAAACATTCTCGCATGGGTTTGTTTCTTACCAAACATCCCCTCGACAACGCCCAGAGGATTATTAATCCAGTCCTGTGCGGAAGGCATTGTATTGATGAAAATGTAAGTAATATTATTGTATATTTCTTTCACAAGACACTGTCCACCAATTTGATCTGTAATCACGTTGTCCCACCCCACTCAGTTAGCCGTGGCGGGAAAATTACGTCATAAAACTTTAACCTGTGAACTCAAGCCATAGACTCAAGCAGATTAATTTTGCCGCAACTATTCTGTATTTGATGGTAAATGCCTTAGACGAACAAAAACGATAATTAAATGTTTTTTTTTAGCAAATGTATAACAAAGACTTAAAGCAGGGAGAATTTGATTTATTTTATGACTGTAGTAAACTCTACTAAAGTAGTAAGACAGCCAAAGCAACAGGGGGCAGCATATAGGGGCATAGCAATTATAATCGATTAAATGTTTGATTACTTTGGTCTGAAAAAGATTTCCGTCTTTCTGACACGATAAACGTTTCGACCGCGACTTTCGCAGATATATAGAACAAATAATTAACCTTAGCGTGGGGTTTTCCTTTGGCAGAGATCGTCTTTATGTTGTACCACTTTGACACTCCGCGCAAACTATTCTGCACTGAATGACGAAGAGGAACCTTCTCAGATCCGGGTTGAGTGAAGTTATGCCTTGTCCAGCTGGAGGATAAGCTACGTGTAATTTCTAAGCAAAAATGGCTGATAGAAGGGGTAGTAACGCTCCCAATTCAAACGCAAATTTACTGTTCTCTGCGGCACCTGAGTTCAATTTTAACCTGCCTTTCATACCTGTCAGTCAAGCCTCTGGTCCTGCGGTGTTATCGGGAGGTGAGATAAGGAAACATACTTGCTAGCCAACTGTTTGAGCCTGTCAAAGTAAGCTAGCTTTTGGATAACTTGTTAGCCAGCTATCTGGCTAGTCAGCTAAATTGTTAAAATAATTATGTTGCCTTTTTGCTATCACTAGTCTCTTGTGGTTGTCTACTCGACCTCAATGTCATCATCATGTGAGAAAAGTGGTAGTAGCCAACTGATGTCTACTATGGTTGATGTCAGCTGGCATCTTTTCTACAGTCATTGAACTAGCCAAATAGGTCAGATAGGCATAGGATAGTGAAAGCACTTGAATGTTAAAGGGAACTAGATTCGGTTTTCAATCCCCTTTTAAATGTGGGCGAACACCATACATTTTTACAAGTGTTATTACAATGATTAGCATGTCAAAGACAAAATTACTCAGTTTCCAAACTGTTACAGTCCAGTTGTAGCCTATATTTGTTATGTGTACTTTGTTGATAATGAGTTGTCATCCGATGTCAGGTTATGCTAAAGGTTCTTGGGTCTTCGATAAAAATACTAATTAGAGCCATGACAGGCATGTAATGCCTTTGATGTCCTACATCGCGTCATTTGCGTACTAATGATGTACCTAAATAAAACTGAAATAGTCCATTATGTGTATAGTAGAAATTAAAACAGTCCTAATGTTATGATTTGTTCTGTCGGGTCAAGTAAGCATCAAACTGTAAAAACCGTTTGGTTTGGTCTGGACAACTATTACTTTGTAGGTTAGAGCATTTTTCTACAACAGACCCATCCCATTAATTGTTCTTTTCTTCACTTGTGTGTCACGTTGTAGAAAATGTCTGGAGGCATGGGGCAACTTAAGCAATGTTTATATTTTGTTTGTACTTCAAGTTAAATGTAAATTGCAGTATTTTAAGTAGTGTTATACGATATGTGTTACATCTTGAAGTGAACATCAAGGCAAGGTAAGGCAATGTAAGTGAAATGTCACCTGAGTCATTCCGTGTCAAATCAGATACAGTAAGGTTGTTGCTGCACGTCTCAGATTTTGATCAAAACTTGTCTATATCATCAATGGGTCCTAAAACCAATGTGGGGTAGCCAGTAGGACCATACAAATCTATGTGAAAATGGGTAAGTATATGGATATTTAGTGTGTAAAGTACCAATATTGTACCAAGTCCCATTCACAGAATAAATGCATGTAGTTACAGGCAAAATGACACAAAAATACAAACACACCTTGTTTTATCCTTATTATTATGGCCTTTTGTTTTGGACTTTTTCGGTGAGTTTTTTTCTTTTTGGCAGTTTGCAAACGGGAGTGGTGTAATGGCAAGTGTAGGTGTAATGGCAAGTGTACCCTTTAGCCTCGTTCTGGCCGCCGGGTGAATAAGGCGAATAAAAGAGTTTGTAGACCCTCAATATCATTTTTTTGCATGTTTTTTCTGAACTAGTGACTTCTATAAAAAGAATGAGACTGTGGTACAAACGTTTAATGACTGAGAGCATGTATGTCTTCCATTCTACAAAGTTTGGTCAGGCTAAGAATAATACTTTTTAAGATATAAATGTCCAAACATGGCCTCCAAGAAAAGGCTTTTTATAGAGTGCAAACAATCAAGGGCAAAAATACTATAAAAAACAATAGAATTGAACAAAAATATTTTACAGGTTTTAGTTATGGAACCTAAACATTGTGTAAACAAACTTTGAGTCGGTGCTACACCCATTTTCCTGGATTTTGTGTCATTTGACACGGAATGACTCACCTTCACCTTCTTCTGTGTTTCTGCAGATGACTCCACTGACGTTGGTGAGGAAGACAGCTTCTTGGGCCAGACCTCCAGCACAGCCCCACAACCCTCCACATTCAGCTACTTCTCCAGTTCGACCACCAGCAGCGACCCTTTCGCCTCCATCGGGCACCAGCCATGCCCGCCCCCAGCCCCCACTGTCGCCCCCATGACCTCTGGCCCCTCGCTGGTCTCCAGCCCTGCCGCTGCCACGTTGGCTGCCGGCCCCACATTACCCCTCTCCAGCGCAGCCGCAGCTCCGCAGTTCAACAGTGCAGTTTACCAAAGCCCCATGGGCCAGTTTACTCCCCCTCCCACCATGGGAGCTCCCCCACCTCCCCAGGCCTCCCAGCAGTCCTACAACCCCTATCGTCACACGCCTCTGAGCAGCAGGGCCAACCCCTATATCCCGGCCCCGGAAGTCCTGCAGCAGATTCCCCCACAGAACACCAACCCTTACACACAGGGACCTCCTGCTCAGACATTCCAGATGGGACCTTCTGCATTCGCAACGGTACGACTGGCCATTATTCTCAACTGCATTCACCGTCACACTCGCGAATTTAAATCCATTAGGATTTTAGCCACTCACCCAAGTTCAGTTGTCGGTTCAGAAGTAATATGGTTTATGATTAGATATGATTCGTGATTAGAACACCTAATATACTGAGATACAGTTCAGTCTCCTGTCCTTCAAAGTTAATCATTCAGCTAATGTACATGACCATGACCTCCACTAATGCAATGCCACAATCGTTTTCACTTTAATTAGTACTCTTCTCTCTTTGGATATCCTTAACTCATATCCCTCTGTGTCCCTCCAGCCCCCTCCTCCTCCTCCTCCTCCTACCACGCAGAGTCCAATGCCCCCCATGGGGCCCAGTATGGCTGGACCTCTGGTCCCGGCCAACCCTATGATGCCGTACAACTACAACGTCTACGAGCCTGTGCAGCTCCACTGGTTCTACTGCAAGCAAGTGGAGTCCAAGAAGGTCTGGCTCCCCTTAAGTATCCTGGACTCTCTTCACTTGGAGGAGACCTTTAATTCAGGTATACCAACACAGTGGATTAGTAGTGTTTCCCCCATTGTATAGGTTGCTGTTAAGTGGGGGTTAAAATTAACAATGCAGTTGAAATAGATTTTGTGTGTATGTGTGTGGGCTTCATTTTAAGGAAATGTAGTTAAACTCTTCATAGGACAGCCAGTATCACAAGTTAAGATGTCAATAGACAGGTTAATGTTGCATAACTGATGATATAATGTTACAGATTGACTTATTCCCTCTTGTATCTTTAAATTAATGGATGGATCATGCAACAAACTGCACTCATTTGTCCAATAAACCATTCCTGTGTCCCTAGTCCAACCAGACCCAGAGAATGTGATTGTGTCCACGGATGGCGGCCGCTATGACGTCCAGCTGTATGACCGGATGCGCACGGCGGTGTATTGGGAGGAGGAGCCAACAGAGGTGCGACGCTGCAGCTGGTTCTACAAAGGAGACACAGACAGCCGCTTCATTCCATACTCAGAGGAGTTCAGCGAGAAACTGGAGGTTTGTCAGTGTTGATGAATATACCCCCAACCCCCTAACACTTTAATAGGAACGTGTTTGATGTTTGTAAAGTAGTAAATACTTTCAATAAAATCAAATAGTACAAAGTAATGTACTAATGATAATTAATGATGGTAAATAATGATGGTAATTAAGTGCCCACAACAGTTTTGTCAATGAGGGGGGGTTTTTGGTGTTGGAAAAAAAATATTGTACTTTACTTATTTTTGCATCCTCTAGACCAGTTGCAGATTTTGTATGGAAATAATTATTCACATGTATTGTCTTCAATTATTCACACACAAGCCATGTCAGGAAAATCTACTGAAACCCTTGATTAAAGGGGAACTTGGCAACTATTTCAACGTAATAAACCCGTTTAGAAATCATTTGGATGGTTAAATGACCTGTTCCGGTAAAAACGGTGACTTTCCCCGCTGCGCTTAGCGTCCCCAGGCGGAAAACCAACCTTGCAACATTGAGACTTACCGTCCCGGAAAGAGAAGTGAGAAACAAGAAACTCGTTTTAAATCGTGTTTCTTACCTTGTAACATCGTAACCAAACTTATGCTAACCGTTCGCTAGCTTGTAAACAAATCCATGTGCTTTATCGTTACCTTTTTCCACAGTTTGAAATAGCATAATGCACAATTTCTCCAGCAGAGGGGGAAATCCTGCCAAGTTTCCCTTTAAGTAATTTATCATGTGTCCTTTTCTAAGGCTGAATATAAAAAAGCTGTATCCACTAATCAGTGGCATCGGAGACTGGAATTCCCATCTGGAGAAACTATCGTCATGCATAATCCAAAGGTAAGACATGACCTGCCTCTTTGTAACCAGCGTCAGTTAATTGTTGCAGCCCTAGTTAGTTTAGTTTAGTCTTTTTTTTTTTTCTGTGGAGGACTTATAGCATTCAAAACATTTTAAAATAGATTCAGTTGTCTCAAAGTTAATTTGATAACTTGGATGTAAAAACTGTCAACAGCAATACAAAATCCAAACTGTCAACAGTAATACAAATGGGTGCTCATGTGCTCGCTCTTCAGACGTCATCTGTTTAGACCTTACTCACATGCTTTGCCTTGTCTGGCGTGTCTCCGTTTAGGTGATTGTTCAGTTCCAGCCGTCTGCCATGCCAGATGAATGGGGCACCACCCAAGATGGGCAGACGAGACCCAGAGTGGTCAAGAGGGGGGTAGATGATGACCATGATGAAGTCCCTGATGGTAAGGACAGGTGCCCTCAGGTGTACCAGAAACATGTACTATCAACATCCCTGTGTTTTTCTAGTGTCACTTACCTCATCTAAATCCCCCCCCCAGGAGAAATGCCGCAGGTTGACCATCTGGTGTTTATGGTACATGGGATTGGCCCAGTGTGTGACCTGAGGTTCAGGAGCATGGTGGAGTGTGGTGAGTGTGTTTCCAGTGCTCCTGATGGCAAATACTGTACTTTGCTGAAACTTTATCATCAGGGCAAGTTTCAGCAAAGTATTTTATCTAATCATTCAGCATTTCATGCTTGGTGACTAATAGTCACCACAGGGATGGGTAGTTAGATATTCTTCATGCCAAATCAAATCTGTTACATACATTTTGAGTAGCCTTTTTGAAGACTGCTTTAAACTGCTTGCCACTCAAATGCTATCCGCTGGTTGAGTGGTCTAAGACTCAAGTGAGTGGGTGAGTGAGTGTTCCATTTTTGTTCTTCATCTTGTGCCTCGACAGTGGACGACTTCCGCAGCGTGTCCTTGAAGCTCCTGCAGAGTCACTTTAAGAAGCCCCAGGATGAGCGGGTCATCAGCAGGGTGGAGTTCCTGCCTGTGCAGTGGCACACAGCCCTGCATGGTGATGCCACCGGAGTGGACAGGTAAAGGGGCCGCCAAGTTGCTGAGGGCGTTTTTCGACCGTCAGAGAACACATTCTTGAACCGGTTCAGTTCAGAATGTTTTGAACATCAATGCTATGTAATGAACCAACCTGCATTTCCACTAGTTTTGGACAGACCAAGGATGCGTCATCAACAATGGTTGTTGCACACATAAACAAAAGTTAATAAAATGCTAGTTAACGTCGCAGTGTAGTGCTAGTTGACTAGTTTTGTTTAATCATGGCAACAGTTGATAAGGAGGGCAAACTCAATAGTGTTTAGAATGACACACCCACTCCCAAAATTCTTTGGTCCAGCCCCGAACTAAAGTGCCAGATTCTGAACCAGTTTTTGTTTAGTTGAAATGCTCCGAATTGTTCAAGTTTTGGTTCGGGAACGAGAACAGAACCGGTTCTCTGTCGGTGGAAAAGGGCTACGAGAGCTCCGCTTGTTTCTTTGCTTTTGAGTCAACTGATTGGAACTCCGTTTGCTTTTTCTTTCTTTCTTGCAGACGGATAAAGAAGATCACTCTACCCAGCACAGGTCGTTTACGCCATTTCACTAACGAGACCCTCCTAGATGTCCTCTTCTACAATAGCCCCACATACTGCCAGACTATCATGGACACAGTTGCCAAGGAGATCAATCGCATCTACGCTCTTTTCATGGAAAGGAATCCTGACTTTAAAGGCGGTATATCTGTGTCTGGACACAGTTTAGGTAGGAAAATACACTCTGGTGTCATGTCACTTTGGAGACAGGAAGGAACGATTGGTGGAGTGACTTCATTGTAAATCTTGAACCGCTTTAACCCCCCAATATCTTTTACAGGTTCTCTCATTCTTTTTGACCTGCTATCAAATCAGAAGACAGGCTCTCCTTCTGGTACCCCAACGGCCAATGGCAGTACTTCGCCTGATGCCAAACAGGTATGGACATGGATGGCAATTACTCTGCTCTTAGCCTGCCAAAGCTCATTTCCAGTGATGACTGAGAATGTGTGCACAGTACGCTGAAGGTATTGCATAGGTAAATTGTGGTCATGAACTGAAAATATACCACCTCCTGATGAGTTCATAATTAATGGTTATTTGTCAGTTGGGTTACATGAGGCGGCCTGTACTACAGCTCAGGATTTGGGAATTACAAATAAAAGGTAACTTAAGGTTTCATCCTGGATGATACTTGCAAGCTTCCCTCAAATATGTTATCAGACGGAGCTTTGCCTATCTTAAAATGTTTGATCCTGCGGATAGATTTGACATGACGCTAATATCGATGTACACACAAAAATAAATCAAAGCAAAATATTTATTTAATGCAATACACCATCAGATTATACCACCCTAGGTAACCTTATCATGCCTTAATGAATACAGAAGTAATTATTTGTTTCTCTCAAGATAGCTTGGCTTTAACCCTCTCGATTCTTCCAAATGATACAAAGTCCAGTAGAGCCCTTCTATGTGAACGGGCTCATTGATTGTGAAGCCTGTGTTGACTTTTTTTTTTTTTCCCCCAACCAGCTAACAAAAAGATAATCTGGGCATGTTGAACTTGCTTCGTAGTATAGGCCCCTGGTTACTATAGAACGTTTAATAACTTGCTGAAAACCTCTGTGCTTCATGAAGCAGATCAGCACACCAGTCAGTGAGGAGAACAATGCTCCAAGTCAGGCGGTGTGTGAGGAGGAATCGAAGGAGGATGGAGAGGAGTTTGCAGACCTATCAGCTGTTCTGGAGCACCTGGGTCTCTCAGAATACCAGAGCACATTTGAGCAGGAGAAGATTGATATAGAATCTTTTGTAAGGGATTCATTTTTACCGTCTCGTTAATATCTATATATTTATCATTATGTGGTAATACAATGAGACAAAAGCAGTGACGTGTATTTTTTGTTTGTCCTCTGTAGCTGATGTGCACAGTTGAGGATTTAAAAGAGATGGGCATTCCCCTGGGGCCACGCAAGAAGTTTGCCAAGTTTGTCAAAGAAAGGGCAAGCAAGCAGGTAAGCATCCACATTCTCACCTCTGCTGCAAGTCTCTCCTTGACTGCTTTCACTCGAGATGTGGAAAAATAAGAAATCATGTGATCAGAGACAAATGACCCAAAAACATCTTCAATAACATGGCAGGTGGTAGCAGCAGAAAAGCCAGCCATAAAGGACGTGGTTAAAGAGGCTCCTCCACCTCAGAATGCAGAGCCTGTCCCAACCCCAGTCTCTAGCAAACCTCCTGTTGGAAGAACCATGTCCTCCATCCATGTGGATTACAACTACTTTGAGATTGGTACTGGACAGGTCAGTTCTGGTTCACATGCTCTATTTTATGTTTACCAGACAAAAAAAATAATGATTTGATGCACTTTATGAAGTGGTTCCGATGGTTCTTGTTTGTTTAGGTGTCTGTAATCTATCACGCGCTGGACTTTGAGCCTTCTAATTTCTTTGCCCTGGGCTCCCCTATCGGCATGTTCCTCACAGTAAGAGGTCTGGAGAGAATTGAAGAGACCTATCAACTGCCTACCTGCAAGAGATTCTTCAATATTTACCATCCAGTGAGAACACTCTTGTGACTTAAGTTCATATTGTTTTTTTACATTTTTACCTGGGAATTATCTGACATGAATATTGTTTACAACTATTTTGGAACAGTCCACAATTATATATCAGCATCTATTGTTGACTCTCAAAAGCCCATGTATAAGTAAAGTTGATATTGTATTTAATCTTCATACCTCAGTGGTTTTGATCTGAATGCAAACGAAATGTGTGTCATTGTAGTTGGACCCTGTCGCCTACCGCATTGAGCCCATGATTCTGCCAGACCTGGACCTCAAGCCTATTCTGGTCCCCCACCACAAGGGCCGAAAGAGATTACATCTGGGTACGGCTCCTTAGTCATGTCCTCTATTCCTCGCTCTCTTGGGGCCCCTGCCCCTCGAGGTGACCTGGCTGACCAAGGTCGCGCTAATACCCAGGCGTTTGTGTTTTCAGAGCTGAAGGAGAGTCTGACGCGGATGGGCTCGGACCTGAAGCACAGCGTCATCAGCTCCCTGAGGAGCGCCTGGCAGACGCTCAACGACTTTGCGCGAGCTCACACCTCCAACACCCAGCTACAGGCCGAACTGGCCATCGTGGCCAACCAGATCCAGGAGGAGGAGCAGAAGCAACTGCAAGGAGAGGAAGGAGAAAGTGAGTGCTGGCATCAGTCCCTCCACCCATTATGCACATTTGATAAGACATGTTTTTAGAAAACATTATACCACCTGCCTGGAGAAGGGTCAAATTATGGTGTTAAACGACTGTTTCCATGCTGTGGTGTAAAACCTAATGCCATTTGGTAATAATGCCTCGTCAGCGTTTTTGTATGAGTGCAAACTCTGCATGTTTGTCATTGCAGTGGGCAAGATGGTGGACAGCCCTGAGCAGAAGGAGGATTACCTGTCCGTTAAGATTGGAATGCTGAATGGAGGAAACCGTATTGACTATGTCCTGCAAGAGAAACCCATAGAGAGCTTCAATGAATACCTCTTTGCTCTTCAAAGCCATCTGTGCTACTGGTACATTATGAAGATGTTCACATATTGAACATATTTCACATTATTATATATGCAGTCTCGCTGCACAAATGAATAATGCAATAATTAATGAAACCATACAAGTACCTACATTTTCTGATAATTTATTTTGATTGATTAGATGTGAATACTAACCAAATAGGGATATTAATATCTGAATAGTTAAGCTAAGAACAGCTATTCAGACTTTGCAGCTCACCTAGTTAGTTCAGCAGGGAGTCATGTACTCAAAGTGAATCATTGAATTGTACACACCAATGGTCACATGATCAACATAAATGCCTTTTTCCGTTTTCTGTTCAACAGGGAGTCTGAGGACACAGCCCTGCTAATCCTGAAGGAGATCTACAAAACCATGGGTATACATCCAGAACAGATTATCCATTGATGAAGTGCAATACATAAAACCACACAGACCTTTATTTTGAAACATTCAAAACTGCAGTAGATTCTAGTCAATACCTGTCATTGTAGTTGGTGGATTCATTATACACAGGAAAGTGTCTTTGTTTAGGTTTTTCTTTTTTTCTACTGTAGTATTGTAAAAACAGATACACGTGTATTATGCCATATGTCTTAAATTAAGAAAAGATACTTAGTGGATTTCAAGGCCACATTGTTTTAAAATGATTTTTTAGAGTAAATACAACTGCAGTTGAAATTCCCATGAAGTTGATCAATTACGTGGGGAAAATGGAGCCGCAATTAATGTGAAAGTACCCAACGGTCCAGGCAAGAGTGACATTATTACATTATTAACAAGTCATAAAATAAAAAAGCAAAGGCGTTTATGATTAACACATTCTGTGGCTTTGTACAATTTCTTCATGATAACTTTTACTTTCTGAATGCAGCTCAAGCGCGCCGGAAGCACCGGTGCAGGGGGTGCGAACGCACCCCCACTTTTTGGGAGTAAAAAAAAAAGGGCTGTTGTTGACCACAACACCGACACGGCATCGCATTGATTAGAGCAGTGGTTCCCAAATGGGGGTACGCGTACCCCTGGGGGTACGTGAAGGCACTCCAGGGGGTACGTGAAATTTTAACCCTTCGAAGCCGATTGATGCAAAGTGCGTCAATAAACACACCCTTTCTTCTCTGTTACATTGCTCCGCAACTGTTCATAGCAGCGAGAAGCCTTTATCCTGTGCAGAAGTGGAGCTTTCCAACGAGACCACGCACTTGTCTGTACGTTAAAGTATGAAGATTAAAAATACATTAAATCATATTTACAGTCTCTGCGTTCACCTGCGCACCCATTACTCTCGTTTGAATTACTCGCGAACCCGTGAACGCATAGATATGGCAAGCATATCAGATGAAAGAGGAGACACAGGGCTATCCATTGGTACCAAGTATGCCGATCCTTCTGGCTTATGAAAACAGACAAAGTGACTGCAAAATAATAACGTCCTGTACAAAAACCAACTGCACACCCATTACTCTCGTTTGAATTACTCGCGGACCTGTCATCGGATAGATATGCCACGCATGTCAGATGAAAGAGGAGACAGAGCTATCATTTGATACCAAGTACATCCTTCTGGGTTATAAAACAGACGAAGTGACCGCAAAATAATAACTTCATATAGCTCGACTTACCTCACGTTTTCTCTGTTTTTGTGGCAAAGCATGTTTATAATCCAACGCTATTGAGTGTTTCTCTATGGCAAAGAATGTTCATAATCCGGTTTTGAGATCCTAGCAAATTCCTGCATGGTATTCAATTCAAGCCTCACATTGCATCCCAATTTGTTCGACAAAGAAACACCTTTTTTGCCTTTATACTTTGTTCATGGCAATGCAGTAAAAAGTTGTAGAGAATCATGAGTGCAGACAGGCACACACATAAACTCGGGTCAGGTCAGATCAGTTCGTGTTACAAGTATGGAGCGCAGAAAGGTCATTTTTAATCACTAATTAATGTATAACATGATTACAGTCAAACACAAAGGGAACAGGCACAATTGGGTAACTAATTCTAGTGTCGTTTTCTTACAGGGATAAACAGTGACATGTTACTACGCTAACCTTCAAAATGTAGCAAGTAGGTTACGTGCAGATCTTTTCATCACAGTCATTAACAAGGCTTGGCTGCGTGCACAGGACAGAACATGGAGATTGTGATCATTATTATTGTAGGCTATAGACTACCTCCTTTATTCCTTGAATGGAAATTCAGGTTATGCTGGTGTGTCTGTGTCTGTCAATATCAGACGCAGTTTATTTTAGCAGATTATTCATTTAGAACTTCTAGCCTAGACTAAATCACTCTGCGTAAAAAGACGCTACTTGCAGTCCAATCAGCTTGAAAGAAACCACAGCACCTAACCACGCACCTTCTGTAACATAATGACAATTTTTGTTAGTCTAATAATAATTTTTAAAAAGTCTATCTTATATCGTAATATCCCACGTGAAAACGTGCGTGAATAGTTGGCCTCTGGAATTTTCAAAATGGTCTCTGGGAACCCAGCCTGAAACCAGATTTTTCTTTTTTTTTTTTTCAAACTCGTTCCGGCGCCGCTGAATGCAGCTGTGTGTGAGGACACATTTTTGTTAATAGATAACTTGATACCTCACAGACAAAAATAGAACTGGAATGTAAACAGTAATAAACACATTATTATATCCTTGTTCAGATATAACCCTCAGAAAGTACTTCCACTTCCAGAGGCAAATAAGAGATGACATTTATGTAAACAAGAGCTTTTGTCCCAGTCCTACTCCACATGTCCCCCAGATGGCATCATAATTGGACTGGAATACACAAACTTCTGTTCTGCGGTAGCAGCAAACCTAAGGGTGCAGATTTATAATAGGAGCAGACACATGGCCGCTTTCTTAAGCTGCCACTTTTTATATTATTAAAATGTATTTATTTATTAATATAGTAATATTATTAGTTATGATAAATGAGGGCACTTGGCGCTGTGGCAATAATTATATCAACATTGTGACCATTGCAGATATAATCTATACAAGATAAAAAAAAAAAAGCCATTTCTGAAAAACGGTGGATTTGGGTTAAGATTTTATTCATGTTATCAAAAGGACAAGAAATGAGACATTGAGCATGCAGCTGTCCAGGCTTCTTTTCCTGCTCATGTTTGAAATTATCTTTATATACACACACAACATTTTGAACAGGCCATTCACTCTGTCCTCATATCAAACTTTGAGGCACATCATCCGTTTGCACCCAGTTACACCCGTGTTGGTGGCTGAAGTGGTCTTAAACAACTTATAACAAACAAACAAAAAAGCTTTGACAGCTGAGATTTGTAAATTGTTATGTCCTTTTCAAAGCACTAAGGTTATTTTTTTGTTTTCTTCAAATGTGGCATTTAAATATTAACAAAAATGAACAACATATCATTAAAATATGACCAAGCCCATGCTTTTGTAGCATTTCAAGACATGTCAGACATTTGCTGATCCACACATACAGTTCATCTGCAGTAACATTTACTGTAGTTTTGAATCCGTAAACTTCATTCTCAGTAACTGATTGTCCCTTTGAAATTACTGCTTCCACACTGATCCCTTTTTTTTCCCCATCACAGCGCAGTTAGAAAACAAAAAAGGAAATATGGCTCTACAAACAATTGTTAAAACCAGATATACAGACAGTAAACATATTGAAACTTCTGTATTGACCTCTAAGGCAGGAAATGTGCCTCAATATCATTCATTCAAGTTAAAAGTCCTCTCTGGAGAGTCCATGTAACCATAACCTGCTAAATCCCCCATGGCAATTTGGGGCTGAACTGACCTTCATAAAAGCATTTTGCCATTCAGACAGCATCTCAGAGACGGCTGATCTCCAGAACTGGAGATTCGAGATAATCACACAGGCACTGCAACTGAGTCCTTGGAAGTTTCTTCAGTCAAGTACAAGTCTTCACAGACCTGTTGTTTCTGAGGATTGGCTACTCATTACAGAAACCATTCACCCCTAACCAAAACCTTCAAAACAGTAGTCCTAGTATCCAGTGGTTAGGTCTAGGTTTAGGTTTAGATTAAATCCTACGTGTGCAAAGGCTGGTCCTACTCCTCTGCTTTGATCTGAGTCTTGTAGGCCTGCTTCCGGAGGTGGTTCTCGATCTCCTCCCGGAACACCAGCATTCCCAGGTGGGGGTGGGAGGCCTCGTTCATGGCCTTGGACTGGATGCACATGCGGTACTGCTCCGGGGTGAGCTCGTCTGCGCACTGCTTCTCATGCCACAGGTGGAAAAGGCTGGACACGGGCGTTCGCACCACAATGGTGTCGCTCCGCAGGTACTTCCTGTACAGGTGGACATCCTCCACGCCCCAGCCTTTTACCTCCAGATCAAAGCCACCTGTCATGAAACAAGTTAATTGTTCAAATTCCATTTGAACTGCAATCAAAATTATTATGAGGTAGTGACCTCACTTACCAATGTCTAAAAAGTCAGATCGGTATTGGCAAGTCATACCAAAACCAAAATCTCTCCAAAATCCTGTGTCTTTTTTATGAATCTGTAAAAGATACATTATTAATGTACCTCTTGTATCCTGTGAATTGAGCATTTAAGGTTGATAATAACTTTCAATAAAGCTATACTGCCATACTGGTGAAGTTTAAATGTTAGTAGCGCCTTACCAACTGATGTTCAATGGGAGGAGCCAGCTCAAGATTCCCATAGACGATTGCAGGATTGTAGAGGCTGAATACCACTGGATAGAAGACTTTCTTATCTGAGGAAAAAATAAAAAAACATACAGGAACTATCCACAACACATCAACTGGACTGTTGCTCAGTTTACTACAGGAAACAAACCAAAGCAACCAACTAAATCGCTTAAAACATGTAATCTGTGCTGGTAGTCTGTAAACACCTACTAGGAGCTGCATTAAGGCGGCAGGAGTTGAGAAATTCCAGGGTAAAGTAGATGTCCACATCACAGAAGAACATGAGGACATCAGCACTCCTCTTCCAGGCATGAGCGCCAATGTCAAGGCCACGGCCGCGGGAAAACTCCTCATCCACAGGAATCAAGGTGTAGTCAGTAAAATTCTCCTCACTGGAAAATGAAAAGGCAACTTGACCACCAGACACTCTTTAATTATTATTACAAGTTATTTTACTTCCTGTCGAAAGGATTCAATTACTTTGAGGGGGTAAATATATGAAAGGATTTAGTGGGAGTTCTTCTGAGATTATTTATTTAATACAGACCTGGACATTTTTTGAAGAGAAATCTTAACATCCTGCAGTCCTTTCTGCCCAAAGTACACCACAGTAAGATAGACTCGCTTGTCTTGCTGTATGCATACTTCTCTGGAAAAATTAAATAAATAAATTAATAAGTCTCATCAATCTTATGCTCCACTAAAATTATATTTAGAAAAAGCTGTGGTCTTATTGGTTAACGAGTGCTGTCAAGATGCACCACAACAAATCTTTTAGTAATTAAATAAATGGCCTCCAGGGGAAAAGATCCTTTCATAATTCACAGGAATGACTGCTATAATCCCTGGAAAAACATGATGCAGTGACACACCCCAGTAGTTGATGTCAACACAGACTCAAGCAGCCCACAACACTAAAAAACATGTGGTACTACAGATCATAGTGCAGTCATTATCTACCAATGTTCAATTACAATATTCTCAAACATGCAGCCACGCCAGTCTTGCCCATTTAGATGACGCAAGCAAGTCTAGCAGAAAATACATCCACCCTCCTTCATTCAAGACTGAAGGAACCAATTCAGACAGAAAACCAACCAAAACAACAGAGGGCAGAGACCAAAAGAATCTGATGGTGCGGTTTCAGTCAACACCATGAATCTGGGACTTGTTCTATTGCATGCTGAAAGTTATTTATGTTGTTCAGAAGTTCAAAGAAGGACTGATCTTAAGTAAACCACATGTTTTCAGATTCCATCCAAAATGGATAACACTATAGCCTGCTTTTAAAATACATAAAAACAGGAATGGCAGAAAAATGTCAAACACAGAAGTTATAATCCTACAGTACCCCACACCCTGAGACAATTCCAGAGCCTCACCTGAAGTTGTGGAGGAACTGAGTGAAAGTGTCAGTCCTGCCTGAGAGAGGCACTATGAGGTTGATGATGGTATAGGTGGTCTCCACAGACATGCTCCGCACCTTCATCAGTGGCCCAAATGGCCGGAAGAGAGTGACGTGGCGGAATTCATTCGAATTTTCTTTAGCAAAGAAGAGTTCATAGAGAGTGCCTTTGTCTCGCTCAGTCCTGTACAACCCTGTAGAGGAGAACCATTAAGATGAGATTCATTTGGGCCAATTGTCACATACACATAATGAATGCATATGCTAATCCTACAGTAAGATTCTCAACATCAAGGGGACATCAAAGATGAAAACATATCTTTAAAAAATACGTATATGAATAAATACAATGTGCTTGGTGTGGTGTCTAAATCTCAAATATTTAACTTCCACTGAAATGCAGTACCGTAAGAAAATATTAACTTGGTATTGATTAAAGCAGGTTTACTCATATACCAGTACTTGATAGACACTGTTAGGGTTCCTACACCTTTCACACCAAATGAAAGGACGTTTTATGCCCTCCGATCCCTCAAATTCAAGGACCCAAATTGCTTGCTTGCTACTGTTTAACCTGCATCATTTGAATCACCGAGCCAGGCATGCATGTGACATATGACATGCAGTAATTCTTGAGCACAATAATTGCATTACTTATAATTCCTTTTATGAGTACATGACAATAAACTACTAATAAACTCGATGACAAAGATGCACAGACAGCAGGAGACACATGCAGACAGCTTATGTAATGACAAGTTATATATAAAATATATATAAAAAGAACTCCAATTTCTATTAATGCACAACTATATTAATTCACAAACTTAGCCTAGGCCTAGTGACCTCAGACCCTTTCAAAGCACTGATTTCTTTCCTTATTATTATTTTTCAAATTCACCAATTTTCAAGTATTGCAAGGTTCCATACGATCCCTGTATTGTGGAGCTGTGCCGACACTGAACAAGGAGTACCTTCTATGAAATGGCCCTCAGTGTACATTTGTCTCTGCATGGGCACATCATCCTCTTGACCGTCCTCCTCGTCCGGATTGTTGATGACATCCAGCCCCGCTTCGATCACCTCCACCAGCTCGTCGCGCCGGTCCTTCCTCACAGGCTTCTCCTCAGGGTGCCGCGTGAGGCCCATCTCCAGCTGGAACACCTTGGTGGCGGTGAAGCTCTCGAAGGGTACCAGGGCGTACTCGCTGGGCAGCCTCGCACCCGTGCTGACCTCGGCCTTGTCGATCTGTGCGTGCAGGTACTCCAGCAGGTCTCCGGGCTCCTGGTCTTTGTCGCCGGCCAGGCCCAGGCCTCCGGCCGCCGGGGCCTCCTTGCGCTCCTGCAGAGCCTTGAGCTTCTCGTTCATCTCCTGCAGCTCCTGCTTGAGCTGGGCAATCTGCCGCTTCAGGCTGTTGGCACGACTGATGTGGCGCTCCTCCTGCTCCTGGAGCAGGGCCTGGTAGTGCTCCCGGCCGTACGGCTCAGCCCCCAGACCTGGCAGGGCCAAGCTGGCGTCGGGGGGTGGTGTGCACTCCAGCAGGTAGGCAAACAGTAACAACACCAGCAGCAGGAAGATGCCCAGGAGGAGCCAGCGTGCCCTGCCCTGCAGTGGTAGTCCCCGTCTGGGCATGGTGGGAGAGTGCAGGGCAGGCCTCACCGGTGGCAATATATCAACATCATCCTCCTCTGGTCTGAAAACTCCACTTCCTCTAGCCTGGACAGAGTGGCGCTCTTCTCGGCTAGCACTTCCTTATCAAACAAGGGGACTTCCTCTCACAGCCCTTATGGAAATAAGAACTGCATTTGGAGAGAGAAAAAGACAAGCACTTCATTCACCACCAGTGGGTTTCAGGAACAACTGGCTAAAATACAAGTCTAGCAGGGTCATGAAAGCACGCCTGCATCAGTTCACTCACTCCGGTTAAGACATATTATTATCTGTCCTCTATTCTTTGGCAAAAGCAGATGGACTCGATGGCTGTCTGGTGGGAAAAAAAAACTTAAATACACAGCTAAAACAAAGTATGTGCTTAACTTTGTTACACCCACTGAAGTGAAAATGAATTAGAAACGTTATCTATGTGGATCTGTCTGGTCATAGAACAGAATCTGAAACCTTAATTAGGTGGACACAACTTTATAAACTGTATGGTCTGTTTATTAATTATCCAACATATTTGATTCAGCGCTAACGTTCTCCGTCACTACACATGTACATGGTACTATACATGGAACATGTTATGCAATCAATTTTCTGAAACTAACGTTAGGAACTCAATCGCCAGCAAATTACTGGCTTTGTAAGGTATTATGAAGTAATGGGGTAACAGAGTTATATTAGATATACTTAATTCGATAAAAAGCTAGCTGCGTCCGAAAAGTTTTCTTCGGCACGGAAACATTAAGCACTTTCTCCAAAATCTGCAAGTGAAAACTGCCCGTTAAGTATCTGATAAGGTAACCTGTAAGTTAGCTTCTAGCCACTTAGCTATCTTCCTGGCTCCCATGTACAGTAATTTTGTTCGAGGTCATGCTAATTACAGGTAAACAGTAGTAATGTTAACGCTAACGTTACATGTGTACTCATTTAATTCACAAGTTGGTTTAATATGGGCCTTCTATTTTGTCCGGGGAAACAAATAAGTTACTTCAAAAGGCAAACAGCTGACTATACGATAGCAAGCTAGAGGGTTAACACGGCGAAAAATGACTGACCAAGCACCTTCAAAGCCAACGTTAGTGAACCGTTAATCAGTGAGTCTTATGAGTGTGAAAAAGAGTCAACAAAATTCTAGTTTAACGCACATTTTATTAAACCATGTATTCCGTTCTACAAACTATTAAATACAGTGTTTGCCTACCTTGGTACAAAGGGTGCTATCTCACTCATAGCCATCACTGTGTAACGTTAGTAGTGGGGAAAGTCGGACGGAGAACCATACAAACATGGGAACGCCACGGGGCAGACGCAAATGAGACGTAATCACGACAGGAACATCACTTCGCGAGTCAGAAGAGCGATTCGCTTCTCATTAAAAGTCCCCATCAGATTCGTTTGGATCCATGCCTCCTACAACAACTTGGCCATTACGACTTTTATTTTGAAAAATTAATAAATCCCGGAAGTTAACATGCTGCTACTGTTTCACGTGTTTGTTTGCAGTACATCTAGTTCATAGTTTTTCGTCATATTAACGTTTATTGAGGCCTTTGTCTAAAGTCGTCTTTAATATATTTGTAAAGCAATTGCTGGACAAAATGTTGGACAAGTAAAAGAGTTTTAGTTCATTGGAGATTTGAATTGATGCGTAAAATTGCTATGATTTGTACCTATTATAACAAACGTTAATGCTAGCTTGCTAGCAGTTAACTCACACCTGTGCTACAAAGTTAACGTTAGCTGGTATGCCCAGCACTTCCCAAACTATTGGTAACTAAAGTTAAGCAATTTGTGTGTGCTCGTTTAGTTTAACAGAAAGTGATCATGGCCACTGATCCTCTACTGAGGGGCAAAAAAGTACCCGAGGATGCAGTGCAGTATTCCTTATTTCTTATCAAGCCTGATTTGACAGATGCCCAAGCCAACAAAAGAAAGTTACTGGATTTAAAGGAACAAATCTTCACCGGGTTTGCCAATCTTTTAGTGCAATATATTTGGCAAAACCAGCCGTTCAGTCTGACATTTCACCCCGAAACAGGTAACGGATGTCTTGTTGATACTGAACTTGGTTTAATTGCAGTGAGGTTGTATTTAGGACTGCACAATTATCGCAATCGTAATTGCAATATGAACATAGGCTATTTACGCAATTACCTAATCGCAAAAGCTACAAATTATCGTGCACAGTTAATTTGGTCACATTTCTAACTTTTATATCCCATATCCTCCTTGACTATGTCACTTCTGTTTGGTGGGATGAGACATTTAGAATATTGAGTTGAATCAATTAATTGACATTCAAATTATACCGCAAATCGCAATATTTGTCAACAAACGCAATGATATTTTCCCCAAATCGTGCAGCCCTAGAATAAAAGCATATCCTTTATCCTTGATGTTTCTTCAAAGGTTAACACTAACTGGACAAATATGCCTTTAATATGAAGTCATTGTTATATGTTATCCATAAGTTCACCTTCACTCAGTGCTTCCCATTATGATTTTTATGCCTAGGTTCTGTGCCAGCGCATATTGGAGGCTGCACAGAGTTTGGTGATAATGTGGAAGATGAGTGGTTCATCGTATACCTGCTTCAGCAAATCACAAAGACCTTTCCAGACCTGGCAGCCAAGGTGGGAGATAATGATGGGGAGTTCCTTCTGATTGAAGCAGCAGACTATTTGCCGAAGTGGTTGAACCCAGAGAACAGTGAAAATAGGGTGAGGACTCCACATTGTCGATTGTCATGTGTTTTGGGTCATATAATTTTTATCATTTTTGTTTGTGTTTATGATCCTTCTGGGAGTTGAGGTGGGAGAAAAAACCTTGTATTGTTCCCACCCTAAATTAAATTATATGAGTCTGCAGAGAACAATATGTATAGTATGAATTTGAAGTACAGTGACTGTATTCAAACAGTTGAGATTTTGCCTATTATTTGTTCTGTGAATTTGAAATCAGACTGCTCATCCTTAATATGGTTATCTTTCAGGTGTTCTTCTGTAGGGGACTGTTGCATATCATACCTTGCCCGTCAAAGTCTGGTGAAGTGGGTTTGTCCAGAGATAAGGTGCCCACCTTAAGCCAGGCTCTTGCTCTCCTGTCCTCTGATGGTGAAGCCTGCTTAGCCAGTTCTAAGATCCGCTCAGTTCTTGGGAAGAGATTAGACAGGTGAGAGACTCATTCCTTGACAATTACTGTAGGGTCATTCCACGCCAATTCAACCAGGGCCCACGCACTTAGGTCTCAAAAAATTACCAGATGTACCTATGTTACCCAGGAGACACACTGTAAAATGACTTTTATGTAAGATTAATACTTTCCAAGATACAGCCAGTTTTACAGGGGGGGGGGGGGGGGGGTGTTGATTTTGTTCGGCCTCTTTTTTTGTCAAAGTTCACAAGCCAATAGCGCAAGAACTAAACCATGTACTGTAGGAGGCTGAAATTGTGCATGCTGGTACAAAATCGTCACGTTTGGTCTGGATGAGTTTTTGACTGGGCTCTGTTTAGGCCTTCAGAAGACATATTTGTACTCAACATACGCTCTTGATTTTATTTTCCTTATTGAGATAAGTAGAAACACTCTCACAAAAGGCGATGAACAGAAAATAAATTCCTTCAGGGTCTGAACAGCAGACCTCACAAGTCTGAAAAATAATTTTGGTTCTCATTTTCAGAGCAGCCAAACACCTTGTGGGAATATACAAAGATTTTGTTTCTTTATTCTCCATGATCCCTTCTTTTTAAAGACACCAATTTGACTTGTCTTATGCAAATCATTCTTTTTTATTTTCCGTTTGGGCAGTCTAGAAACAATACCTTGAAAGATCCAGGGTTAAAAAATGTATGGAAACATTAGAATTTAACAAAAGTATTTTGCACGTCTTAGTTTTGGGACCTAAACATTATGTAGAAAAAGTAGTAGTAAAAGCTTTTTCCTGGATTCTGTCCAGTTCATACTAGGCATATGTGATGAGATTGCATAAGACTAGAGCTTAACAGCTTTGTGGCCATAAGAAAACTACTTGTTAGTGAGGCTAATTGGACAGAAGATTGGGTTTTGGAGCAAAAGGAAAAAGGGTCATGGGCTCTAGGTCTATTCTAGTTAAAAATGCTACTGTCTTCTTCCTAATGAATCAGGTCACATGTAAAGGAACGTAAGTGGATGTGGATGTTATTTATTTTGTGAACAGTTCCTCATGTAACAATCCCATGTTCTGTTTAAATCAGTTACTTGAATAGGGACAGTTTTATTTAATCTGTTTTGTTGTTTTACGTGGTAGTAAATCTACTTTTGCACTTTCAGTTACCCTGATAAGATCCACATGGATATTCATCAAGCCCACTGTTTCGTGCCAGCTGGGGTTGTCACTGTGCTTTCCCAGAGACCCGACCTGCTTGCCCCTGCCGTGTCTGCATTCTACTTACGAGATCCAGTGGACCTCCAAGCCTGCCGCACCTTCCGGACATTTCCACCTGAGACAAGGGTCCTTACCTCGGTAAACACATCACATAGTACTAGTGGCTTTTGTTGCACTGTGGCATTTCCCTATTCTCCTCAGAAGACTTGCATATCCTAAAACTGGACCCAACTGGGCCATTAGCGTCAATGACTGCTTGTGGAGTCATTGGGTTGGGGAGGTCCCGAAAATTCTGGGGTTGTCTTGTATGAACTGAACGTTGTAGATCTCCCCAAAGTGGCTGTGACTGTGATGGGCATTTTTGTGCTGTAGCCACTGAAGAGTCAACTTGGCCTTGTGCTTCGGATCATTGTCATGTTGGAAAGTCCAACTATGTCCCATCCACAGATTTTGGGCCAATAAGGGCAAATTGTCCTTCAATGAAAAATTGTCCTTCTGATAACATACTGCATCTTGTCATCAATTTTGACTGAATTCCCTGTGCCTTTGTAGTTCACACCCCCCCAGAACATCCAAGATCCACCTCCATGCTTCACAGTAGGGATGGTGCGCTGTCTTGTTGACTCCTCTTAAAACGTAGCCTTTATGGTTGGGACATTTGGTCAATATTTGATCAGGGACATTTAAGTGATTTCAGTTGATGTAGGGTCAATCCGAGGGGCGGGATAAACGGTTGTCTTTCTCTCTGCACGCAATAGGATAGCGCTTCAACCCATGAGTCCCATGTGTTTTCCCACTAGCGGAGCTTGTTGGTAGATCAAATGTTTGCCAACTTAAAAAAAAAAAAGCTTAACTCGAGTCGCGGCCAAAGCTGATTCAAAGACCGCTGTTCGCCAGCAGCAGCAGCAGCTTCTTTGTTTTCAAGTAGCAGGGAATTCACGCAGAACCGTCGCAACTCTGCCGTCAAGCCCATCCACCGACTCTATACATGATGTGATTGGCCTGACTAAAGTTTGGTTTTTCCAGCTCGCAAGCCAACGGAGAGTTGCTAGACTACCCTGGCTGCAAATTACATATGCTGCCACTAGGATGTCTAGATTTCTAGGCTAATAATAAATGCCTTCACCCGACCACTATCCCTAAATAAAAGAGAGGTTTTCTGGATGATCAGTAATATTTTCCAAAATCTGCCCAATATTTCACAAATTCTTCCAGGGTATGCAAACGTTTGAGCACAACTGGAAGACATCTGGATTCTGATCTCCAAGCTGGTGTTGTTTAGGCAAAAGTTTTGCATTTCAAGCTACACATTATCATGAAATGCTTAATCATGTGTCATCTTGGAGAGGCATTAGAGGGTTGAATCAGGTCAACAACAATAATAAATATTCCTTCACTCTTTTTGCTTTTGTCCCTTGATCCCCCTCATCATCCTTGCTCTCCAGGTGACTTTCACACGATGTCTGTATGCTCAGCTCCGGCAGCAGACTTTTAAGCCGGACCGCCGAAGTGGCTACTGCCTGCCTCCTTGTACCCACCCCCATTACCAAGCCCATGAGCTGGGCATGAAGCTGGTGAGTCTCTCTCTTTAGAGATGGAAATGAGTGTAGAAAGCTATTCTACTGATGTGTGATGTTGGGATGTGTTGGACATTTCAGGCCCATGGGTTTGAGATCCTGTGCTCCAAGTGTAGAGTGCCCTCCTCTGAGCCAGACGCTCCAGTGAGCTGCAACCCGCAGTGGAAAAGCTTCCTGGAGAGTCTCAAAAGGAACGAGTACTTCAGAGTGAGTCAAAACTGTGTCATACTCAAACGCAACACCTATGTTTTGATGAAGAGTGTTCTGGATCTAATGCTCTTACTAATGGGTCTTACTAACCTCTTCATATGTGTGTGGTGTGTCTTTCTTAGGGGGAACTAGAGGGTTCTAAACGCTACAAAGAACTGATGGCATCAGCAGAAAATGTCTTCAAACAGTCATTCCTGAGCACACCAAAGTAATTTAAGAGTCTTTTTTTGTCTGCTCTGTGTGTGAATGCATTTGGCATGTTCACATAATATTCATTATTTTCCCTGTCTATTTGTGGTCTGTGAAGCTCATGTGTGAAGTCTCCAGGCGAGGAGGTTCTGCACATCCTACAGAGCTTCCCTTATGATCTGGAAGAACTCAAAAAGCAAGAGGAACACCTCCCACCTCAAGACAGTCAGTACTTATTCAAATTGCCTTTGATTTGACTTGCGGGCCAAATGTAGCTAATTTAGTTTAGCTTTCACTACTGTTGCACCATGCATATCTATATGGTCGGTCTGACCCGTGCCTTTAGCTGGGGATATATACGCTAAACCAAAGTCCTTTTAGGCAAGTCCCTCCACTCGGCGGCCATATACCAACGTTTTATGGACACTCATCGGGCACAGTCTTTGGGTCGAACTGCGCGTGCGCAAGGCTTCACTACACCAATCTTGCTCCAGCGGCGAGATCACAACACATGATTGGCACGATGTCTTCACAACACGCCATATGATTGGCTCAATGTATTCACATGTCGACGTTTTGCCGAGGAAGGGGTGGGATATGTGTAGACAACGGCCATATTGTAGGGATGGGCAGAACGAGGCTTTGTGAAACAACGAAACGTTCGAAGCAATTGCGCCGGAATGTGTCGAGGTTTCGAAACAATCCGACACACGTAACTCCATGGTGACATCTAGTGGCCAGTTTTGCTAACATCACATTTTGACCTTGTTCTTGAAATAAAGGCATCAGTCATATATTTTTTTTTACTTCTGCTACTATCTAAATATTAACGTCACTAGACTATATCTAAACTAAATATCTAAACTATCGCTCACTGTCTGTCTAGCCTGTCAATTAATCTATATCACTAACCTATCAATCACAAGAATGCACTATAAATCGCTATATCTTTATATGTCTCTATGTCGCTATATCTCTCAAAATCTCTCTCCTCACAAAAAACCCCACAAAGATAGGATGTGTTTGAATGACTTTTAAGCATTCTGGGACTTTGTAATTTAGATCAAACAGGTGTTTACTCCATAGACAGTAAAAGAAAGGTTTACTCGGGTAAAGCAGAGAGGGTTAAAGCTAGTAATGAAGGATCTTTGGGTAAAGGTTTGTGCATCATATGACAGGGTGTCCGCGCGGTAGTAAAAGGTAGTAAATAGAATCTACCAAAATGAAGGCCCTTGAAAGGTAGTAAAAGGTAATAAATGCAATTTGACTTGGTAGTAAATTTTTAATCACCACCTCAATATATAATGAGTTTACATTTTTTGCTTAATATTTGTGTCATGTTTTAACGTCATCTTACCTAATTAAAAAATATATACGTGCTAACAGGACTTGAGTCAGTCGGAGTTGATAGCAATGACGTAAAAGTAAACTGTGTAGAGTTCCGTGGTTGACAGCCTATCAGCGACGCCAACAACATGATCGCTTCAGTTGATATTACAGGGATCCAAACAGCGCGCTTTTCGGTGCCTCCTTCACGTTCCTTTGGGCGACTTCTATGAATCGTACAGATCCGAAAAGTTTATTCGGGCGGGGGATGCAGGGATGCTTTTTGGCGAGACTCGTTTTTTTCTCGTCATCTAGGCCCTACTGCAGGCTACCAGAGGAACCAGAGCAGCGTGTTTATCATATGGGCCTGCTGGTCAAATGCCCGGTGCTTCTGTCACTCATCTGATAATATCTGTTCATGTAGCAAAGGAGCGGTAGATGTAGGCTAGCCTATCACTCTGATAGCAGCTAAGAAAATATAGGCTACACTCACTCCGTTAGGAGGCAACTCTCTCTCAGTTCGCACTAGGCTGCTTCAGCTGGTAGTTTTAACAACTGTGGACTTGACTAGTGTGTAAGCTTTCGTTCAGCTGACAGTGGCGCTGCGCTGCCATCTGACTGTGATCATCCAGAACCGTGCAATTATTCCACCTAGCCCATCAGTAACAAAGTTCGAACTAGTCACTGACAGTAATCGACAACATTTTTTTAAATGTAACCTAGACCTACTGTAGTATCTAATGTTACGTGGGAATTGCAAGAAAACGAGTGAAAACAATTCACTTTTAACCACGCAAGTGCGTGTGTCATTTATTGTCGATCAACAAAAACAGCATGGAGTTAAAACGTAATTTAAAGTCCCAGACATTTAAAGGGACAATGATCACTCAAGACATAAGCCTACACCACAACTGAGTGAAATGCTTTGAATAGCCTACAAAACACTGCATTTAGATAACAACTGCGTGAAGAACCAATAATCTAGTTAATGGTGAATTAAGTTTATGGCATTCACATTTAAAGCATTCAATAGCCTATGAAAACTTGATCAGTCAGTTAAATTGTTCTCATAAAAGGAACAGCAAGCCTACAAAATATTCCAAATAGGCTAGTTTTATTGCAGTGACAGAAAACGTATACTGCGATATATACATACGAGTTTAAACCATGTTAAATTTGAAAGCATCTAGCTAGTGACAGGTGGTGTTAGGGGGGGGAGAACAAACTCTGTAACCTACCTGATTCCACAGTCATTGTTCATTATTTGGCCTATAATATTGGCATTTGAATACATGAAAATTAACCAAAATCTGTCATTTCCTATCGCCAACAGACCCCAGCAACGCATCGAATCGTATTGCTA
The DNA here is from genome assembly GCF_018492685.1 of Alosa sapidissima. NCBI lineage: Eukaryota > Metazoa > Chordata > Actinopteri > Clupeiformes > Clupeidae > Alosa > Alosa sapidissima. The sequence continues at coordinate 10,390,094 of NC_055972.1, read as the reverse complement.
CACATTTTGAAGTATTGAAAAGAATCAAATTGTTGGCTTAAAGAATCGATATTGTATCGAATTGTGTAAACCTGATATACATTCCTAAATGTCATCCTTATAATCACTGTTGTTTTGGGAAGTATTTATCATGCAAGCATCGTGCAACCATACTGAGTAATGCAATGAAATCGTAGTTTTCAATTTTGCATTAGTAAAGCAGTCCACTGATGTGCATGTTTTCACGGACTGCTTTAGTGTCAAATGTGCAACAACAATACCATACCAATAATAATAGTTTTATATATCCATATAAATAGATTTCTGGGTCTATCCTTAGACTGGAGGGTTTTTTTTTGGGGGGGGGGGGTTAGTCGGTGGTGTTTGTTCTTCATTTTTGACCACACATGTTTGGTTTTTAAGTGTCATTTGTTTTTAAGAAGTGCCATGGTTAAGATTATTATTCACCTTATTAGGGCTAAGGACAACTGAAACTCAACTCGACACTACAAAAAAACATTGTTGTTGACAATGACAATACTTAATGATCACAATTAGAAATTGTTAGTGTACCTAATATTGATTTATACCTTATAGCAAGTAGTAGGCTAAGTGGCGCTTTGCATAACCCCCCCCCCCCAAAAAAAAAAAAAAGGGCAGCTGCTTGATATCGTGTTGGTAGAAAAAAATATTGTGAAGGTAGTAAAAAGTAGTAATGGGAGGGGTGCATCCTATTTCAGTTATTTGTTCATGGGTGTGACAGGACTGGGACAGAGGTGATATCTCCAAAAGCACAGCGATAGATTTTAATCAAACTTCCATGCTTACTCACTACAAGAACTTTATGAACTAACCCGTGTTGTGGTCAAAAATGTCCAGGCAACACTCGGGTGTGAGGAACCACTGCAGGTTTATTCACGATACCGGGAGCAGGTCACTAGCAACAGCATGTTCCAGTAACACTACTCAAAGTTCTCTAGGGCGAAGCCCCATCTTATGCATGTTAGTTAGATTGGTAATACAAATCACATGAGTACAATGGTCTTTTCCAAAAATCCTCAAACATGCAGAAATACAACACAATACATGGACACTTCTTGGACAGAGCATGTGATCCATACGCAAGTCATGTGGCTACTCCAAGTAAGTAGATAATTGGTCAATACAATACATACTTCAGCATTTTCTTGCTATAGTCTAGTTCCTGTCAAGATATTCCTAATATTCCTGCCTCAGGCAGAATACCCTTAACTCGTGACAAAGGGGTCGCATGACCTTTATTAGAAAGTCGTGACATGGAGAGAGCAAATGACAGACAAAGCAAAGTTGATGCACAGTATCGAATGTATAGAAAGCATACACAGAATATATAAAAATGAAATGTTAATCACTTATATGTAATAAATGTAGATTAGTATTCACTTCTAATACATATAAACTTATTAATAATCACTTCTATTTCATAAAAATGTTAGTAATCCAAAATTTCTCCTTCAGTGTCATGGGGTTAAAGGTCAAAATTGCAGTGAGTACCGTCACTGCGGTTGAGTATGCACTCTGACTGCCATGCCATCGAGCCTGGCTCTTTGGCTTTGTGGTCAAGCTGCAGGTTTGATGCCCCGGGATCAAGGCTGGGTGTGGTGACTGCTCTCTTCCTTTGCTACATCCACACACACAGTTTTCTCCTACACATATTCAGGGACTTAAACACATTCATAAGGTCATTAAGTGCTCAAGGTCATGGGTTCAAATTCAAATTCTGATTAGGGCATTAACCTATACTTTTTGATTGATACTAGTGCACTACAGCACAAGTTGTATGGTGGATACAGCCACTGACTGTGAGTCTGTACCCACTCATAGGTGACGGCTGGCTTGACCTCACCCCTCAAGACCTGGAGCAGATCCTGCAGGAGAGAGCTGGCCGTGGCGGGGGCTTGGGCAGGACGGAGGCCCAGAGCAGAACCCAGCCCGGAGAGAGAGGGTCAGCTGGGGCAGAGGAAGAGGCTGAGCAGGAGGCCGGCTACAGCCTAGTTGCAGTCACTCAGGGGATGAAGAACTTCATCAATACCATGTCCTCATACGAAGGAGCAGAACTACCCTGGTAAGTCTCAGAGACTAACATCAGAAAGCATGACTATATTGCACATTACATAATAGGGCTGTGCAATTAATCAAACTTCAATTTCAATCTCGATTTTGGCTCCAAACAATCACAAAAATAGTAAAATCGAGAAAAAACGATTTTTTGCGACATTCCATTAAGATTTTTTTTTTGAAATACGTACAATTTCAACTCCTACAGCGCACTGATTCATGCTGCTTCTTTAAGCCACGCACTCGACACGCCCCTCCCCGCTGTGCACAGGCCACTCGAGCAGTTTGGGTTGTGTGTGTAACAGTGGTGCGCGGGTCTGGTCTCAAGCTCGCCTGGTATTTAAACCAACCCGACCGCAACTCGGACCGTGAATATTAATTAAGACAAAATGATACCCGACCTGTGATCCGACCCGCTTATTTACAAAATGTTAATAATTTAACTCTTTACCACCCATGATGTCCCTTATCAAATGCTCGCGGCTGGTCGTGCCTGTTCGCCTTCTCGTGATATTTTATGACGAGTCATGTTGGTCGTGCCTGTTCACCTTCTCGTAATATTTTAAGTATCACAAGAAGGCTAACATCAATAATCGAATAATCGTTAATCAATAATCGTGATTACAATTTTGACCAAATGATTATGATTTTTGCCATAATTGAGCAGCCCTATTACATAATAACATTGTAACAATTGTAACTGCAGAAGTATTTTTTATGTATTTCCTAGAGTGAGGTAGAAGTATGCTTTTACTTTTGTGTATTTCTAATGAGAAGATAAGGTCTATAAAATCTAGTTAAATCTAAAAAGATAAAATCTGTTTTATTGTCTTTTTTTTCCAGGTCTCAGTCTAATGAACCCTTTAGCTTTGATGCGGACACTGTGACAAGTGCTCTGGACAGACTCCTCGGTAGGTGTAAATGGTCAGGGGGTTAACGTCCTTATCAGTTGAGCACAAAGCTTGCCATAACCAAGCTTGGGTAAACCTCTCCCAGTTATTTATTGATCATGCTGTTGCTGAGTTTAAAGTCTATGGGCAGAATAGTTTGGCAGGTTGAGAAAGCATGTTTTCTAGTAACCTGGGGGAAGCCAAGCTAGCTACTAGCAGAAATACTAAATAGGCATCGACTTTTATGTGCTGGTGTTGCAGAGATGATGGTACAGTAGTGGAGGTGCGTGGTTACAGGTTTAAGCACAAGGCCAAATGAGAACGAGTTTGGACCATTGTGTAAAATACTGTCCATTCACTCTACCAGGAGCCAAGGATGATGAATTGGACTCCGATGATTTGGAGGATGATGATGATGATGATGAGGAAGAGGAGGAGGCTCTTGGCTTCTCTGGTCCTCCAAAGCAGTCTGGAGCTGAAGCCCTTAACAGTCTGAAGAGCTACATGGACCAAATGGACCAAGAACTCGGAGGCACAAACATCGGAAAGAGTTTCGTGCAGTCTGAAAAAGTGGGTACTCTTAATTTTCCTCAGTTCCGTAAATGAAGTGATGCGCACAATGTAAAAGTTATGTTAAAGGGATCAACATATGTGCATTTCCAAAATAGTGACATTTACATTGTTAAATTGTAGTTCCATACTGCATCTGTAGTTGGAATAAGTCTGTATTCTTTTCCCTTCATATTAGGAAGCAAACTCATCTGAAACCTCCAAAGCTCATCCCAGCACTGAACAGGAAGATGAGATTCAGCCTCTGGATGTGGACCTTAACCTGGTCACCAATTTACTAGAGTCCCTGGCTTCACAGGAAGGCTTAGCAGGGCCTGCATCAAACCTGTTGCAGAGCTTGGGCATCCGTCTTCCAGCAAATTCAGACCAACCCTGATTTTGGGTGACTTGCTCAAATGTCACAGTTCTCCCAAAGTCAACCAGATGTGTTGTCCATGTCCGTCAGCAGAAAGCACTCAATGTAACCAAGCACTTACACATGGACTGCTGAGCGAACAAAAGCTAACAGCAGATCTAGCACTAAAGCAGGTCTGCCTCATGAGGCCTCCATCATGTTTCTCACAATGAACACCATGCTTCCCTTATAAGCTGTAGGAGAATGAACAAACAACTGTGACAAATAAGTCAGAGTGGTGCTGTTCTATTTCACATCAACTCAGTACATTGATTCTTGTGAACCAAAACCGCTGCAATTTAGTTCTTGGTCTTCTACTGTTTTCTGTACAGTCTGACAAGTATAATAAATAAATTATTTTGCACTGTATTTTTTCTTTTCTGCTGGAGTTTGTTATCTACCAGAGCATTCCCTTGAAACAGTACATTTGGACTTGTGCTAACCTTGGGTTATCTCATGCTCGAGCAGATTTGGCTAAATTATTAAGCGAAAACAGACAATGGTCAATAGCACTATTAATACCTGTGGTAAAATGTCGAAAACTTTTTTCAAATTGGGTTTGGTATGTTTAAACACCTCTTGAGTTCTGTCTATACCTGCCAGTTACACTTCATATCTACTTATAACCTGCAGTAGTCCCTATGTTCTAGCTTAGGCTTCAGGCTCGGAGTTCTCACTCTACTTTCTGCCAGCGAAAGAATTCAGAATGTGAAAATTTCCAACTCCATCTCTACATGTAGTTACACACTTTTGAAAGTACTTTGTGTATAATGCAAGTCAAAATCTCTTATTACTCCTTCCCAGATGTCATGCATTTTGTGTTTGTGCCACAAAGCCATCAGTGTGATTGGAGTGTGTAACATTCAGAGATACGAGAAGTGTGTAGCAGGAAGGTAGCAATGACCAGTGTATATCACCACTGACATACTCCAGAAAACATATCAGCTCTGTACACTTGTCAAATTCTGATTGATTCATCAACATTCACCAAGTATTGACATTTCAACACTCTCTTTGTTAAGAAACCAATCGTTGTTTAGCTTTGGACCTTTTGCTGTGCATTATTGTATAAAAGCTCCATAAACATTATCTTTGTCCTCCATCCCTTTTACAGCAGACTATAAAAGGGACGAGCCAACTCTCGAGCAGCGTAAAGCAAGGCAGCTGCCAGAGGTGAGAAGTACAGTGCAGTCATGTCAATAAGGAGGTGCTGTAGAGCTCCAAGCAGGAGGATGGCCAGTAGGTAGCCCAGGAAGAGCAGACTGTGCCAGTTACCCTCTTCCAGTGCTCTAGGACCATCCGGGTGCAGCAGGCACAGGAAGCCCAGCACCATGCAGCGCGTCACCACCAGGGAAAAGTGGCAGTCAAACACGGTCAAGTGGCCCCGTTCAGCTTCTGCAACTTTGGCCATCCAGGCGAGGGAGAGGCTGTGCAGCAGCACACTAAGAGGCGAGTACACCCACTCCAGCGTCTCCACTAAATATATGCCCTTTGCAACTGAGAGGCAGACAAAAGCATCAGAATCAGCGTAGTGTACATAAAAACTGGATGTAATTGTGTTTATTTCTGAATTAGGGGATAGAACTCCATACCTGTTATAGTGATTGCACCGAGAGTGACCCCGGCCAGTAAACATGACTGGTAGAGAGAGGGTTTTGCTGTCAGCGACAGGACGCGACTCCATACCACACTTAGGACAGGCAGCAGGCATGTGAAGAGAGGGTAAAGTCCCGAGTGGGCACTGGCCTTCGCCCAGAGCTCCAGCACAGCCTGGGCACTGCCACACACAGTGGGCACCAGCATGCGTTCCCCGAGTCTGAGGGAGTACGGCCGCAGAGAGATCAGGCCCACGCCGTGCAAGGCCAGCAACGGCAGGGAGATGATCAGGACCTAGGTAGGCATTCTGCAGAGTTACACCCACTCATGTATTTGCATGCAACTGGTCATGCAATCCTATCACCAATGCTGATGAACAAACATACTTTATGTGACAACATACTGACTGAATCTATTTCTTTCTTAAATCTGTCAATTGGTGTTAATGAAAGTCTTGTTTTTGTTAGAAAATGCCTTTTATTGTAGCTCTCCCATGTAATTTGCACAGATGATTTCCAATATTATTGCCAGTCAGAGCGAGACGAAATAGAATCTCTAGGGTTCAATAACGGCCTATTAAATGTATTGGTATTTGTTTGTGATAAAACAATCTGCATTGCAAGGCAACATATTTAAGTCTCATATACTTTGTCTTAACAGTCAGCTGGTTATAGTGGAGCGCCTGTTGAATACGAGACACCAGAATCTTGCTAGTTATTCAAAATGCTTTGCCATCCCTCAGTGGTTATGCAAATATAACTTATCTAGTTGTATAGATACAGTGGCAGTTTTTTTTTAAACATTTTGTTACACTTTTTTGTTCCCTCCTAAGCTTAAAAAAGCACTATCTCACAATTTACCAATTTTGAAATATATTATTTATGGGCAACTAGCAACCAACTGGTAGCCTATAATTTTCAAATGCTCATATGGTCTGGCCCGTCTAAAGTTGAAAGAGTAGAAACTGACAGCAGTAGAGCAATAAAATCTTCAGCTGCAAGCGAATATGAGTTTGCCTGAGGGATCAAAGTAAACCTATTTACATATGCATAAAATAGAAATAAATAAATGAGTGGAAACACTTTTCATTTTGAAGTCTATTCTTATTGTTCTTATGTATACCTCATGAGTTGACAGCACTTTCAATTTCGTTGTACCTTTGTAAAAAGTTGCAATAACAATAAAGACTTTCTAATCTAATAAAGACTATCTAATCTAATCTAATCTCATCTCATTTTTCAAATGCAAATCAATAACACAAATGAGTGGTAGAGCAGAGATATTTGTAACTTTCAGGTGAATATTTCATCAATAATTGAATTCAATTGCCCCATTAAGGACACAGGAATCATAAATAAAAGTGATTTTGTACTTCTGGTTAGTGAAAGAGATATGGTTGTTACCTGTACAAAGGTGAGTGGCACTGCATAGGGATAGTGGTATTGAGGAATGAAAATTCCACAGACAAAACTGCGCAGTCTATCCACCTGAGAGAGTGCCACCAGAGCCAGCAAAATGCCACAGAACAACAATATGGGCACCAAGGATTTCCAGCATTCAGATGAATATATGCTGAGGCCAGATGTGCTTAAAACATCTGACAAGCATCTTCTTAAGGCCAAAGACTTTCTCTTGCAAATCCAGGAGAAGCTGTCAGAGAGGAATAACAATAAGTTGTGCATATAGGCCTAGTGTACATCTGTATTTCCCATAATGCATTAAAAGAAGTAACATTACTAGGGTAGTTTCATGATCAGGGTAAGCACTTGACATTGTCTGTGTACCTCAGAATCAGCGATAATGTTGGATACCTGTATGTTGTTATAATGACTAGACTTGACAATTTTGTTAGCACAAAACACATTCTCATGTCATTGTCATTCTCATCCTCAAATTGATGAGCCAGGTCAACTTTAAATAATAAATTAAATAGTAGTGTGTGTGTGTGTGTGTGTGTGTGTGTAAAGGGGGGTAATAGCCCCATAACACAAGTGAATATGGGAGTAATGGGGTGTGTGGGGGAGGCGGGTGTACCTGTGTGTTCATCTAATGCCATCTGTAATATGTTACAATTGTGATGTAGAAGTAAGCTGAGAATTATCATAATTTTAAAGGAAATATTTGAAATATGATCCAAAATTCTATCAAACATAAGTTCAGAAATATTAGCTGACCTAGTTAAACTTATTTAGCAGAGGAAATACTTCAGATATGTATCAAACCAAGAAACAGCCTAACAACAATATTTCCACATACAATTTGAAAATAATAACTGATATAGCCTAGTGCTAAAACTTAACCACTTAAGTTTTCTGTCAAACAGTTTTTGTCCACTCCAACACATTTTCCATCAAAATGATAAAAGTACATTATAGACCGTATGATGATGCAACTTGCCTATTATGTTAACTCAAGGAACAATAATAAATACTATAAATATTCTATGCAAATATTTAACCTATACTGATATCTGAATGAAACTACATTTCTTTTAGATGTCCATACACTGTTTATCCTTCAACTAAACACATATAGATAATGATATTTCAATTAAGAAGCTTTATTTTTTGGTCTTGTGAAACTACTCATTAGGTAACATGGCAGGCCATTTACAAAGTAGCCTATCTAATTTCACACTATCTAAAATCACAGATGTCTTTACCCCTAATTAGAAAAGTAGCCTATGCAATTGAAAACATAATTGAATAGCAACAGGTAGCCTACCATTTTAAAAGTTTGCCTTTCCAGGCCTGATTATGTATCTCCATAATATAGAGTCCACCTTCACATTCCAGTCCAGACAGGTTGACTGTATGGGGGGCTGGGCCCCGGCACTATCTGGTCGTTTGCCTGTAGAGGTGATGTCAAAGGTTTTAGAAGATTCCCCCCCTCCCAATTATTTACGACTGTTTGACATGCCCCCCCCCCCCCCCCCCCCCCCCCCCCCCGCATTAACGCATCAATGATTACACAACATATTACGCTACCTACAGTGTCAAAAAGTTATAGTATCATCATCAAAGCGTTAACATTAAACCGAGCCAATATGACACAACCTAAGAATCGTCGAATTTCTCATTTCTAAGTTGGCTACACAGTGATATATTGTAAACAACAGTCCGTGCGCAACATAGTCACAGCTCATTTCCGTTAGATGATCAATAGCGAAAAGACACACATGCACAAATGTATGGCAAATAGGCCTACATTGTAGAATTGTTGAAAGTTGCGGAAACCCCATACCTGTGCGTCATAACAGTCTTCCATGGAAGATCTAGGTCTATCTCTAGGCAGCTGTTAACTAACCTTGCACCGCACAGACTGGATGATAGGCTATCTGGAGTTTGCGCATGGCCAATTTTGACCACATGTTTGGTGGACTTTGACTCTTGTCAGAACCATAAAAAGCCATATAGCACTGATGTCACTTGAAGTCGAATTCTAATTAATGTATAGGCTATTATTAACTTAATTGCACAAATATATGCATTGAGGCTACATAGTTGATTGTAAATATATTGCGTTGGTGTTGGTTTCTCTATCTGGCTAAATTGAATTAGCGTCTGCTTGGATGGCAATTTCTAGCTGAATTCAGAGCACGTTTCACCTGAAAATTTTTCGCATCACAGGGAGTATCTGTTTCATTGTGAAATATATTTATTTCATTCAGTTACTTTCAAATTGTGATGATTTGATCAGCGCAGCATATAAATGTTGCATGACATCAATTTTCGGTTGTATATGACTCTTTATACCATTTCATCTCTACACCTCTTTCCTCAGCAGAGAATCAACAGGCATGTGTTTCTGACATTTCTGAGGCCCCTCCCCTGCTAGTCGTTTTAAGTAGAGTTGGCTGGATAACATGATGGGTACAATATCCATCTGTGGTTGCTCTCGTTTTTGTATATTGCTGCTGGTCAACAATATCAACATAGTGTTATCACATATGACAATGTCAACCCCTTTTACAAAAACATATTAATTATGCTTTGAACAGCATGCATCACACATGTGTACACACCTATCCACACAAACACCCTGTTGGACATGATAAGGTCACAGATAATCAATACAGACAGAGACTGTTTCAACAAGCAGATGTTTGAATGACAATTATGTTATGATTCAAGGGTGAAACATGTATGTCACCATTGGTGGTGCACTCTGCATCTCTCCCATTATCCCTTTCTGTCTGACCTGTCACAGACAGTTCTCCCTTGCTTGTCTAGAGCTCTTCATCCTGTATTGTTGTCATGACAGCCAGCTAAAATAAGGCATGCAGAGAGTGTGGAGCAGAGAAAGAGAGAGAAAGAGAGAGCCAGGCGAAAAAACAAAAACGGTTGTCCTGCCCACATGGAAGGTTGAAGGTGAAGACAGCAGTCTTTTTTGCATTTTTGTGAGGATGTAAAAGTCAAAATGTTTCGTGTGTTGTTGAAGTCTTGAATTTTACATGAGTAAAGTCTTTCAAGAACTTCATAATATTGGTGGCTTTGGACCGTGTGCCTGACTGGATCTCAAGATGACTGTGTCCTCCCTCCTGCTTCTTGTTCCATAGCAGTTAGAAGAAAGAGGCCTTCGGCTGCAGATCCCTAATGCCTGCCACTGAAAACAATGGGCATTGTGTTGTCCAGGTAAGAACCACGTTTTATTCTTACATTAATTAGCAGATATGGAGAGAATAAATTAGGAAGAGTGGAATCATTGTGTAAGAATGTCCTTTCCCAATTTTAATTTCATGTTACATCAGTCTAAATGGCAGGACGTGTCTAATGTCCCTTCTTTTCTGTATTCTCTGTATTCTCTCTCTCTCTCTGACTTTTCCTCTCTTCCTCTCACTTTCACAAACACACTCACTATCATATATAGAGTGGATAAGTGTCGCATTGTACCTTCCACTTCGACTCGTAGAGCTGCAACATTAAAGAATGCTGCCCCCTGTAGGGAAATGAATGGAACTGCTAATTGTTCAAACAGCAACACCACTCCTCCTGTCAACACTACAGAAAGCACCACCGAGGGTATGCTGCTCAGGTTTACACAGTCTTACACATGTCCATAATTGTTTCTAACATTAATAAGTAATTGAATACACTCTTTGCATGTGATCTAATGAAGGAGTGTCTGTTTGCCTAGAGGGCCTCCTGATCCCTGCGCTTCCAGAGAGAGCAAATATTGAGAGGGGCTACGTGACTCCTCAGCAGGTTTACAATCTCCTGAATGCAGAAGCAGGACAACCAGCCCTCCATGACCCAAACTATATCCTAATCCTGGACTGCCGCAGTGCAGAGAGGTACCAACACAGATGAGTTTGTGTACATGTTCAGATAGAAGTACAAGACACATGCTTTAAAAATCTGACACTGAAAAAGTTTGTCATTATTACAAAAAAGATGGTCAAACATCGAAATAGCATCATGTGCTTCAAAGATTACGCTTTCATATTTTACTGAAGTGGAAGCCACACTATTTCAAAAGAGTTACCTCACTGATAGTGTGTCTCATCAGAGATAATCCTGCTCAAGAGCTATGAAACCTCAAGTTTAACGAATTCACTGCAAGTTGTGAGCATTAACTCTCTCTCTCTCTCTCTCTTTGTGTGTAGGTATAAGCAGAGTCATTTGGTGACAGCAAGAGCAAGTGTGACAGTCATGCATCCTGAGCTGGGATGTCTGATAAGCTGCGTGCAGCTTCAGGAGTTTTCAATCATTCTGCTCTATGCTGAGGAGGGCCACAGTCCAGGTAGAAATCCCATAAGAGTCTATAAATAAAACCTAAAATCAGCACTATGGTCTTGAACTAGTGGCTAGCTGTCTAAAATATATACAAAACCTCATTGGCACTATTAGAAGCTTGCTAACATGCTAAATGTGGTCAGCAATGTCTCCCTGTGAGAGTTTTATTTTTACCCGGAACTCAGAACTGCATAGTTCATATCCTGGATGGCTGGTGGAAATGAACCAAGTGCTTTTGTCTGTCAAATTAAAACAAATTTCAAGATGATGTCAAAACTAGTTGCCTGATCAAAGCATACCTCAAAAATCGGCAAATTGTTGCATAGTGTTGCTTATGTATAAATAAAAGTTACTCACTAAGAATTCATTTTCAGCCATTCATATTCAAATTCATAAAATACTGCTTATAATGACTGGTTGATAGGTATTTGACACTGTAATAAAGGATTGAGACTGTGTGTGTGTGTGTGTGTGTGTGTGTGTGTGTGTTTTCTGTCCTTTCAGTGGGTAGTGAGGAGGCCCGGAATGACTCGATGCCTCTCCAGCGGTGCTTCTTCCAGCTCAGCGCACTGGGGATGGATCCGGTCATCTTACTGGGTGGCTACTCGGCCTTCCACTCCCTCTACCCTTTCCTGTGCACACCCCGCATGATCCTGCTGCAGTCGGAGCGTCGCTCCCTCACCATCTACCCCTCGGAGATCCTGGAGGGGGCTCTGTACCAGGGCTCGGCTGCCCAGGCCCACGACTACCGCATCATCAAGAACCTGCACATCACCCACGTGGTCAACGCCACGGCCGAGAGCGCCGACGCCTTCCCCAGCGTGGTGCGCTACCTGTGCCTGCGCCTCAACGACGACGCCCAGCAGGACCTGAGCCAGGCGCTGCCCGCCGCCTCGCGCTTCATCGCCGGCGCCCTGCAGGGGAGCCCCGGGGTGCCGGGCGGCCGTGTGCTGGTGCACTGCAGCCTGGGACGCAGTCGCAGCTCCGTGCTAACGCTGGCCTTCCTCATGGAGCAGCGCTGCTGGTCTCTGCTGCACGCCTTCCGCTGGCTCAAAGAACGGAGGGCCTGCGCCGCGCCCAACGCCGGCTTCTTGCGCCAGCTGTCCGACTACGAGGAGCAGCTGTTCGGGGAGAGGCTGACAAAACTGGATGACATACGGCTGTGATGGACTCCATGGGGCCTGTGAGAAAAAAGTGGTATTTCCCACAACCCCTGTACAGTTATAGACATGAAAGACTCAAAACGAATTTGACTGCATTGTGTAATTTTTATCTTAGGTACATTAAGATTTTTTTCTCCACAAATGTTTGACTTTTTGAGAATATCAAATATTTATGTACCAAATGGATATTTTTTAGTTGCAGGTAACCAGAGAACAAACCTTTCCATATTATACATTTAGTGGATGTACTCAAGCTCTCTGACCCACTGAACCTGTTCAGCTATAGACACATACTGTAGGAATACAAATGTGTACATAATGTATTCTTTTTTAGCTTGAATAGTTTAGTAGTTTTTCACAACAGGTAGGTACGTAATTTTAGACCATGCCAAATTATATGATTGTTTTTTTCCCCAACACCAGTTAAGGACTTGTGATGCTCATAAACCCCCTCCAGATCATTCAGGTTACTAGAAGTAGACTGACCATGGTAAGTTGATAGGCACATTAGAACAGGAGCTGATGTAGGTTAGCTGTTTATGTGATGACACAGTATATCTGGAAATTAAGCGCTCACTCAAAAAGTAAACCACCCCCATTGCAAAAAATTGAAATATAAATAAATGAAGATGATAATAAAAATGTAGATGACAAATCAGTGCAATCCAAATGCATAAAAACATGTCATGAAAATCCTACAAATATCAAAAATTGATCTCTACTCAAATTACCTCCACTCAAAACACCATCCTAACATGTGGCTCATTTCATTGTTTGCAGCATAACTCATGATCATCAAATTTCATGTTCTGTTTAAAGATGTCTTTTTAAAGCAACACCAAAGAACTTTTCCTCTGTCGCACGCATGCTATTTGTTTATCCAGCACCGGCTTTGCAAATAACGATGTCCACAGACAAGGTAGAATATGTTGCACGATTTATAAAAAAAAGTAGCCTACGATGTATTGCGACATCAGATGCAAGTCATATTTGTAGTTTCTTATGTCTCATTCCATTGAACTACAGATCCGCTACCCGATCTGGCAAACTTACATAGTGCGGTTATAGCCGATAGAGGGCCGCGAAGCAAATGCAGAAGTGCCGTTCACCCTGTTACAAGTTGATGAACGACTGAAACGATTTTGGAAACATTATTTTAAGGTATAAAAAACTCTTTGGTGTTGCTTTAACATTATGGAAAAGCTTGTCTTCCACTTTTGTGTCATAGTTGACCTCTTTACCACTCTGTAGTGCGGACCCATAGAGGGCTGTGGACTATGGACACATCTGCTATCTGGACTGATCCATTTAGTACACGTGGAGTGACATATAACCAAATCATATAACCATAGCCATTACCATGTGAGGTCATGTCCAGGTGATTGATATGTACCCATTATATAAGGAATAATGGAAAATGTAGCCAGCTAATAATGTAGGGGGAGGTGGTAATCACCTAGACATGAAGTGCAGTGGCCATTATATATCCAAGTTAGGTCAGAGTTCTTATCAAATATTTCCCAAACCCCAACACTTATCAGATCGTTTTCTGTAGAAACACTTGCTTATCAACTTGCAAACACTCAAGTAACAACAAGTAACTTTTGCTTGTGTTAAAACTGTCAATCTATTATCCATTGTATAATATAGGCTACCTTATTACACAGTAAAATCACTAGTGTCAAATTTGGAGTGTCAAACAGGTTGCACCAACAAGGATTACGTTTTATTAAATCAAGGTTTATCCATTAATCCAGTTGCACCAAACATTAAACCTAGTTGAAAGGTAAGCCGGTTTACATTTAAACCATCCTTTTAATCTTGGTTTAGATGTTCACATAAACCTGGATTAATTGTAATCCTGTTGCTCAACTGCTTTAAACTCAGATTTAAATTTCAGTTAGGAATTAATTTTAAACCTGCTGCTGAGGTGGTTAAAATTTCTCAAATGGCTGCATAGATGGATTGAAGAAAATCTAGGCCCACAAAGGAAAATTAGACACTTTCTCAACCCTATGGAGTTTTATGATGATGAGGAATTTTCAAGGAGGTAGGCTACCGATTCAACAAGGAATCTGTAGAAAGATTCAATTTAAAAATCATTAATGCCATTAAACTTGGCAGTGACCTGATCATCTTTAAACTAGGTTTAATGGATAAACCTGGATTTAATCCAGGATAAAACTTAATCCTTGTTGGTACAACACACCGGCCAAGGTTTTAATTACAGGTTAAGGTTTTTATCGTGGATTTGTTAAACCATGCTTCAAATTAAATTAAATTAAATTAAACCTAGATCTACAAATCCTTGATTAAGACTAAACCAAAATTAATTGAATCCTTGTTGGTGCAACCCACCTTCACAGGGAAGCTACACCCCCGCGTAACTGAAGCAACAATTTGGGCTGATTCAGACTGGGTGCGTGGTGTGAGCCTGTCAGCTGCGTGGCGTGTCCGTTTTTATTTCGGCTCCCATGTTAACAGGTTAGAGCTTGCACATTTCCATTCAAAGCAGAAAGTGAAGAGATGTTTTAGGCAGAGGGGCCACTGCAGCGCAGCGTCAGGCACGTTTCTGGTGTGAAAAGACATAGAAAACGCCACACAGCTGCCACCCAACTGAAACGCCACGTTCACACCACGCACCCAGTCTGAATCAGCCCTAGCTCACACTAAAATCAATGGTGGCGCATACATTTGAAAAAAATAGACCAGTTTTTTTAAATGGATTTTATGCGTCACGAACAGAACGCTTCAGTTACTCGCCTGGTGTTGCTTCCCTGTAAGAGTTAATTTTAATCATGTGTAAAATACTAGAACAGAACACACTTTACTCTGAAGAGAGTAACAATCATGGTAACCAAGCCTCCATAAGAAATGGCCAACAGCTCAGCTTAAATTTTTTCAGTTGGATTTTCTGTTCTACGCGCGGGTTGCACCCGGATCTCCTTATATGGGCAAAGATGGCAGCTTTGGGTCCTTTCTGTTGGCGATTTTAAGAGGTTTATTGAGAGACTTCATTAAGGTATTTAGAAACACCTGTGCCCGTGAGTGTAGTGGAGGCTAAACGGAAGTAAACACAGTTTATCCACCTCTCAACAGAGTTTATTCACCAATTGCAACTTTTAACATTAAAAAATCACACTGTATTATCCACATTCACAATCATCAACACTCAGGAACCATTTAATAGGCTACCATTGGTATTGTTATAAACATTGGACAATAATCCTTAACGTCATCAAACATGTTCTGAATGCCTTTTTAAAAAATCTGATATTGCATGGTGCAGTCCACCTTACCGTGATCACAAAATTCATAGTTTACCCACCTCTTATTTTACCACTACATCCCTGCCTATGTCCTACTATTTCATGTCAAATAGCTGCTATTAAAAAGGTCTTTTGGAATGGCAGAAATGTTGAAATCATAGTGTAATACTGACGACATCTTTTCTACGTCTTGAGTGAATCTGTATAGTCAGTCATTTAGTTGCCTCAGTATTGCTCAAGTACTTTTTTGTTACCTAGCAGCGGTAAAAGTAGTAGATTGGTGTTTGTATCAGTTTCAACAATGTTATTATGAGGCACCCCCATATATCTGCCATGCATGTAAGTTGGGTAAATGTAAGGTAAATGCTACTTTCCTGTTTCTAATGTTTATTTTTTTCTCATAACTGTTTACTGTGGCTTCTTGGGATGTGTGCAAGGTAGAACAACTGATAAGCCAAATTACTGAGTATGGTCAGGATTACCATTAAGGAGAAGCCCATTCTTGAAATATATATTATGTGGAAGGTGTGACCCAGAGCAATAGAAAGAGAGGGTTGTTGTGACACTCTTTGATGCCGCTACCACACAATCAACGGAACCAAAAAACCTGTGCTGAATGGCTGTATTGCAGGAGGTGGGATGTATTTCTGGATGCTGGAGGGCGTACTCTAGTAACTCATTGGCTACTGACCAAGTGATTGGCAGTTTTCAGTTCCAAAACTGTCTCCATAACCCAGAAACTGACATGAAAAAGCGTTTTCCACTGTCTCTTTTTCCAGAGTCTCTTATGGGAGTGTGGCCACTCTGTTTTCTTTTCTCTACCACTCTGGTGTGGCCTAGGTCAATCCCAGTGTATTTCTGCCATCTGGGAGCATTTAACATGTTACACTTATCAGTCATTTAAACACTTAATCAACTCTTAAAGAGTTAACTCAACACTGTTTATTTTACTGTGTAATTACATTTATTGTGATATTATTTATGTTAAAGAAAAAGTCCAGTGTCAGACAGCCTAGGGTCTATTAGTGGATGATAACGAGTTAAAACTTTTGTTGGGGACCAAGATGACGTAAATTGGAATAGTTTTGAGTGAGACCGGAATATGCATTTACAACGAAATCGCATGTGGCAATAGTCTTGGGGGGCAAATTCAGTTGCTACTTTCAAAACATCATTGCGCCTCACTATCATTTACTTTAACATACCAAAATTGCCCCCAAGGCAAAAATAGACCCTAGGTTATTCTAACACAGGACTTTTCCTTTAATTAGTATTATCACATCTGACATCTCCTCATTCAACTAACAGAGTTCCTGGCTTGTTCAGTGGAACTTGTCCTGAATTGGGGCCTTTAAATTGCTCAAGACTCAACCACAAGGTACTTCTCTACACCCTTGTGATGACCAATCCTGATAACCAATTCTGCCAAACTAGTCATATGAGGTTTATTTATTGTTCAGATACTTGTGACAAAAGCAGTTCCTTCAGATGTCATTTCTTCCGCTGTACAGTATATGAAGACTTTAAAGGAATAGTTACTGATTGTGGCAGATGGTGATAGAGGGTAATAGTAGGCTATTGCTAGCTGAACAAAATAGCTAAAGTTATCAAACCAGTTCAGACATCAGTTGCTTGATTAAAGTTAAGAACATTTTAAACCCTTTTCCTGTTTGCTGGAGGAAGTGGCACACAACATTTTTACACTAAGTCGGTCTATACCGTGAGACGAGGTCTTGAGGACAATGACTATAGAAAAGATGTAAACAGGAAGTTGATTTGCCAGTATAAGCGAATCCAAAATGGAGTCGTTAATAGAGTGCATTGTTTCATTATATCCCCTGCCTTACTGTAACCCACTTCCCAACACACAAGCTACACTCTCACCTACCTGCAAGCACAAGCTGCCATGGATAGGACACATGACTGACAGATGTATTTCTGTTGGTTGAATGCAACATTTTTCTAATCGATTGGGGCCATATAATTTATTTTATTGAACATCCATCAAAACTATATTTTCTGGTGTGTAAAAAGTGTGAAATTTGACAAAATACTATAATAAAAAATATTATGGAGGTAATTATTTAAGGTATGTAAGTAGCCTATGTCTGCTGTTTCAATTTTAAGAATGGATCATTGTGGAAAAGCTAACTAGTTTAGTAAAGCTCAACCCAGACAGACTCAGTTAGGAATGCAGCTATAAACACAGAACTGATAGGCCTACCTGTCTATTTAAACTTCTAGGTTTGAATGAGATGACATGAATGATCAATGACACGTCTTTGGTTCCCATACAAGGATTAAGACTAGCCCTAGACTGAAAGCTTTTTGTAAAGCAAGAATTTCATTGAAGTTTTCTTTTAGTCGAGGACTAAGCTTAATTCACGGGTGACTGGCCCCTTATGAGTATAAGGACTATGACCTTTCTTTGTTACACTGGAAGTCAGACTGAAATTGGTTGGGGTTTGTAAGTTTACCATAATACTTCATTTTTAAGCTTTGTTATAGTTGTACCACAGCTTTTCTATTCTAAACTTAATACATAACTGTAAAGCATATTACATTTTGGGGGTTGCACTGATGTTGACACAGATTAGGCTACAAACACAACTGGACAAAACTAAATTGTACTAAGTACACAAACAGCCTTGCTGTTACTTTGAAGAATTGTCAACGGGAAATGAATGTGCCTTTAAACATTGACAGAGTGAAAGTTTGGATGAAGTGGTGTTTTGATAGTACCATGTAAACATTGCAGCTCCATTCAATACAGGAATTGTTATTTAAAAACATGTTTGTGTCTGCCTTTGTGCATGTGTGTGTGTGCGTGTGTTTGAGAGAGGGGAAGAGAGGGAGAGAGCGAGCGAGAGAGAAAGCTCCTCCTCCCTCACTGCTCAACCCAAGCTTTCACTGTAGGCTACAGGAATTCCAAACACAGGAGCTCAGAAACTTCTGGAATGTAGGAGGACACGCTGTGTAGCGCATTTCCCGGTGTTGACAGGCGAGTTTCGAGATTTGAGTTCAGCATTGTTCAGGAGTAGGCTAGGTGATCATGATTGCACCTGGGAGAGGTAGGCTACATTCCCTTTATTATTATAATCACTATTGATAACGTATTATATAAGGAACAGGCGAGGATGCATCTCGATCAGCAAGTGTTACATGGGTTTCGCCTGAGCGTTGTAGATAGATACCTTTAATTGGCTCTGGGTTTTGCGATTTGATTTCAGCATACGCTCATTTTTAAAAGATGCATTTAATCCGAAGTCGTGTCAGCTCTCCATGCATGGAGTAAAGGCTGTCACTGTCTATGATTAGTTTTATTTTATTGTTTACCATCTCATTCAGTGCTATATGATCCAGGGCTCATGACCAAATCAAGCCAATATAATAGCCAGTAGCCACAATGAGCCCATGCAGCCACCCTGTTTCGACAATCAAAGGTAACGCACAGAACGGCCAGCAGACAGATAATTACGTCCCCAACTCATCTAAAATGTGGTGTCTTGAAATACTTTGGGTTCTACACCATAGATGGTAAAGTGACCGTTAAATATAATGTTAAAGAATGTATCTGTGGATTGTGGCTTTACATAGGTCGAAGTTGACTCCATGTCGTGGTGTCTCACGTAACTCAAAGCCAGGCAAGCTGAGGACAGGCGCTCTGTTCCATCGTCGTTATGGTAACCAAACAAGTCTTCTTCTGTCTAGGTTTGTTTCTACGTTTAAGTGTTGTTCTTCTATGTGGTCCACCTAATGGAGGGGAGTGTTTACAGCAGTTCCGTTTCACACATGCGCAGTCTACGCGTCACTTTGACGCGCGGTCTTAAATTTCGGTCGACTCAAAGACGCGACGCATGCTGTAAAAATGACGCAATTCTCGTCACGCGCTCACCAGTGCCGCGTGCGCGGGACGCAGACGCGGGACCATACTTTAGGCTTAAGCCTCAACCTATAGGCTACTCAGCAGTTTCTCTGTGAGGTAGCATGAGAGAATCAGTATGCAGTCAAAACACAAATAGCCTAGATAAAGATAAAAAGATAGGCTATACAAATGAAAAAATGTCTCCCTCCCTAACTTCTGACTGGTAGCCTAATAAATGGTGAATAAAATATATTTTGAGGGTTCATTTTCACTAGGAGATCAGATAAAAGATGAACTGAAGCCTATCGGTCTTGCGTTATGAATCAGCCTCATACAGACCTTTAGAGAGGCCTTGAGTGTTAGGAGCTTTGCCATATTTTGAAGATTGAATGATACATGTTGCATCTGCAATGTCGATATAATCTGCATCTACCCTATGGTGCTGATGCAAGAGAGCAGTGGTTTCACAGTTACCTAGCCTAGGCTACAACTGCAAGAGAGGGGTTGCCTCAGTTTTTAGGGGAAGTAAACGCATGCTCAGATTGAAGTCATCTGCTCCTCCACCACCCGAAGCCGAGTTTGGCGTGTGTGAGGGACTGCACGTAGCAGCGCATAGTAAAGAGAGGGAAACAATCGTTGCCAGCAGATGGCGAGTTCAAGACCGAGGATACGCCGACGATAAAGCTCGACTGCTCACCAGACACTTCAGTCAGACTAGGAGGAACTAGGTGGCAACACAAGGACGCAGCCCAAGAACCGGACTCCGGGAGAGTAAGTAAAAGAGGAGCATCTGCCATTGTGGTTTGGAAATCACAGCATTTAAAGGTAAGGAATAGGCTACTATGCATTACTTCCAGTCGTATTGATCACATTTTTCTACGTGTGTAGCCTAGTCTGTAAAAGGCACGTGTAACTTCATTACAGACCCACATGGACATGCTATCTAATCCAAACATGAATGAGTGTAGCCTAGCCAATTAATGTGAGCTGCTATATGAGCCTATATAGAGCATAGCCTACCAATGTTTTTGTTCGTTTCCCTTTTGCATTCTGGTGTGGGATGCTGCAGAGTTAACGTGGGGTTAAGTGAAATCCTAACGAGCATCCCTTACTTCCATAGCCTACTGATCAAGTATTTGTTTCGTAGGTTTGTGACAGCCCTATATATATATATTGACAAATATGATACAGATATCTTAGTTACCAAACCTTAGGGTAGACAGTAAATCACTAGCCTATGTTCTAAATAGCCTGTGACAACAAGAGGAAGATAATTTTCAAAACACTAGTGACGAAGTTTGAGTTTCTCCTCCTGCCCTTAGCTTGCGCACACGTTGCATTCAGGGGGATGCTCAAACCTGTTGAGACAGAAACTAATTCAGTTTCCAGAATTGCTTTGTTTAGCCACTAACAGCTCTGTCCCGACCCGGGATCCTTTGGAGCAGTTCTAGAAACCTACATGACTGCTCCTACCATTCAGCAAGAGGAGGTCCAGTGGGGGAGGGTCGAAGACGTGGCAGTCCTAATTCCGTTGCGTTCAAGCGGGTGGATGGATTTTTGGTTTCTTGCTGTTAGCCTACTTTTGATTTTACCTGATGTCCGACGTTGTTAGCCTATTAAAAAACACTAGCTGTTTTTGGTTGCTGTCCTATGAAACAGAAAAAGTAGCGTATAGTTTTAGGTGAATCGATAACCAAATAAAAGTCCACGACAACAGAAATCTTGCAAGACTATCAAATAGGTTTAATATACAGATAAATAGTCCATTAGGGTATGATATCTTAATTCTGTCCTGTTATGCGCCTCCTTTTAAAATTTAGTTTTGAAAAATTGTTTTGTTGGCTTAAATTCGTTTTTACAACACAATAGGCCTTTTGACTATAATTTGTTTATTTTGTTTTAGGCTTAGGCTACATACTGTAGTTTTTATTTTATTTATTTTTTTGACTTTTTTTTAGGATTCTTGTCAAATTATTGAGTAGCTATTTGCAATATTTCACAAGGGTGGGGTGGTCAATAATTATAATGAGGCAGGAATAAGCCTCCCATCTATTTCCAGGTGACCTTTTAGCCTACTTTTCATAGAATGCAAAAGCAAAGGAAAAGCTGGAAAACACTTCAGGCCTAATCCCCTAGGCCAGTGGTTCTCAAACTTTTCACAATGAGTACCACCCACGAAAACAATTGGCTCTCCAAGTACCACCATTATGACTGGCATTAAAATACAGGTGCATAGGCCAATTCAACTACATATTTTACATTGTACATAATGTTTTGCGTTGTCAAGTCTTTATGAAAAGACTTCCTGAGTACCACTAGCGAGAGAGTTCACGTATCACCAGTGGTACCCATACCACAGTTTGAGAACCACTGCCTTAGGCTGCTAATCAAATGAGGATGGAATTTGCATGTAAACCCCTGGTTATAACTCAAGTATACACAATCTTGAGCGAAGGTAAATGGCCAATGAAAACAACAAACATGCACCATGCGTGTGTGTGTGCGTAGTATGTGCATGCGCGCCTTTAGGCATGTGTGTGTGTCTGTGTACGTGTTTAGAACCAGCTAGGGTTAGATGGCAGATTTGGCAGATGGCAAAAGACGTGCCTCTACTCGCTTTGTGCTTTTTGCTGTGAGGCATTCCACATGCTCTCCTAGGTGTGCTTGCCAGAGTACACACGCAGATGGATGAACTTCACTTGATACACTCAAAGTGGAGTGCATTCATACTTGCATTAACTCGCTACATGTATTCACACAGTCAGTGACTCTTTACCTCATGTAACCCCCCTATTCTCTTTGGCTATGTGTAGCAATGATTCATTCTGTCCTGTTTGCCTTCTTGCCTGTCTTGTCTCATCTGTGGGATGCTCTAAGACCTCTCTCATACATCAAGAGATAGGAGCATATTGGCAATGTGTTTAGCTAGATAAGCAGTTTCACAAGTTCCCCCGTTGTCTACGCAACCCCTCATTTTATGAGAGCGTAATTCTCTGTTGAGTTGTCCTCGTAGTTTAGGTGCCAATCAGACGCCCCTCTGCAATCCTGCTCATCCCTCAGGAACCCCCCCAGGCTTAAATAGGGGCCATGTTTATTCAGACAGGAGCCATGCTGCTTCTGTTTACACACACACAGATGCAGACAGGCACACAAAGGGCGAGAAAGAGAGAAAGAGGGAAAGAGAGGGTGATGGGCATTGGGGAGAGAGTTCCCTGCTAAGAGTATTTAGTGTTTTCACATGCCTACAAGCCACATGGGCACACAAGCCATGTCTCCCCACTCAGACATGCTGTGTATGGACAATGCTTCCCCGCAGTGCCGGGATATGGTGGGCAGAAGGCTGGCCCAGTCATTGGCACTTTGGTGCCAACACCACTCTGGTCTCGGTCACACCACAGTGTCAGTCCACGCATGATGTAGGTGGAGACAGTTTTACCCATTGCAAGCTCCCAATAAGGCTATCAGTTTGATCACTGTATGATTACAGAATGTGTAATCAGCCTCTGCTTCTGCGGTTAAAAAAGGAAAACCACAGGCTAGCAACGTTAGAATGAGATACTTGAATAATTGAATGACTTGTTCCCTTCTCTCTCTGTTTCAGAATGGGCCGACTGGGTGGTATATTGATTTTGAGTTGTTTCTTTCACACTCTCCTGGCTCATAATGACTTCTACACCTCCATTGGTAAGAAAATGGTCCTTTGATACAGTTTTCAGTATTTTGACATTTCCATTTCTTTCTCTTTAACTGTCCTATGCCACACTGCAGATGATGCTCTATGTTGCACAACGTGTTTAATACTGATATGTTCATAGATTGAAGCCATTTTCTGTAAAACACGGTCATCATGTTTTCTCCCAACTCAGGTCAGATGACTGATTTGCTGTACATAGAAAAAGACTTGGTGACCTCGCTAAAGGACTACATCAAAGCAGAGGAGAGCAAACTTGACCAGGTCAAAAAGTGAGTCACTATACGTCTTTGTTTATCTGCCTGTCCCTGTCTCCCACAATTTTACTAACAGTCCTTCCATGGGCACTCTGTCCTGCTTAGATGGGCTGATAAGCTGGACTCTCTGACCAGCACGGCTACACAGGACCCCGAGGGCTTTCTGGGGCATCCGGTGAATGCCTTCAAACTGATGAAGAGGCTTAACACAGAGTGGGGAGACCTGGAGAACATGGTGCTGAAAGACACCTCAGATGGTGAGCTATTAGGCTGCTAAAGGCAACACGCACTTCCTCCTCTTGTCATATTGTACGCTGTGGACAGATATACGGTGAGATGTTTGTGTCTGCGTTGGAAGTCATGGCACACATGTGGATGGTTTGTTATGGTTGCTGCCCAGGTTTCATCTCTAACTTGACCATCCAGAGGCAGTACTTCCCAACAGACGAGGACCAGACGGGAGCAGCGAAAGCTCTCCTCAGACTGCAGGACACGTACATGCTGGATGCCAACACCATCTCTATTGGAAACCTGCCTGGTTAGTCGTTAGCTCTCTCTCTCTCTCTCTCTCTCTCTCTCTCTCTCTCTCTGTGTGTGTGTGTGTCACTGAGAGAAAAAATTGAATGGGTAGGTATTCAGCATTCACTGGGGTTCAAAGGAGTGCTTGTCCTTAACAGGGAATGTGTTTAGTTGAATGGCAATAATTTACCAGGATGGAGGGTAAAGCTGTATTTCTGTGTTTAAAGCAGCAGTTAGGAGTTTTGGTTCCAAACTAGCATACAAGCAAAAAACAGCAGCACAGTAGGCACTGACAAAAGGCTTGCTAGTATGCGAACTCATGTTTCTGACAATATAGTTGACGATGTGCTTTGGAAGTATTCATTCATTCATTCCATTTTTGCTTTAACGGTGGGCCTTTCATTATCTTTCATTCACATGACCATATATACCTTTAATCAGTGAAATAATTTAATATTTAAAGGAAGAAAAAAAACTATGTATATGGCAAAAACTAGAGATGCCGGAATTGGCCGATTTTCACGTGATCGGCCATGACCGGCGACCGGCCGGTCAGTCTGAGACATGCCGATTTTATGCCGGTCAAATGCACTCGCCCGCTGCAACTGTAACAACACCCAGCTGAGTTTGCAAAGTTTGAAAAAGCTAGCAACCAGGCCAACACTCAGGGCTGGACGTAGGGCTACACAGAGAGCACTAATAGGCTATTGAGTTTTTCTATGCAGCGAACGCTGTGCTTTGCCATATTGCGTGGAATTTACTAAGCTGTCACTTCATAGGCTATGTAAACATCGCTCATCACCGCCCATCCCTGCCGCTAATTGCGTGCCCACAGCTGAACCACAAGCGCAGCTGAACGGAGATAACCGATTGCGACATTAAAAAGAATCAAAGTTTAGCGATCATAGGCTAAATGATAATAAAATGTCAACAAGCAGCGACATACAGTAGCCCTAGTAGTTCTACTCCACAAAATACTAGAACTATTTACTGCACGTAGACTAGGGCTATGCCTAGCAGATTGAGAAATGGATCTCGTGAAAGTGAACAAACGATAGCCTATTAGAAAGGCAAACAAAAGTTAAAGTTGCGTTTGACATTGTACCCTACAATGAAGAAAACTGATGCTCTGAATACTGAATCAGCTGTCTCTGAAAGTTTCTATAGCCTAATTGATGCATTTAACCGGAATTTGGATTTAAGTTTTTCATCGCAAAACAGACATGCGCTGTTTTCATATGGCGGAGCACCTAATTGCTATTAGCACTTCTCCTCCCCTGTGTTTGCCTACTCCCACTTTTCCCTCGCCCTCCCATAAATTCATCAATGCATATGAAAATATGTTCCATGCAGCATGTTCAAATGTATCATGAAAATTGTTCTTATTGGATATTGGATGTGAGAAGAAAAAAATGGATGTTCTATAACAGTGCATTCATATTAGTAGTCTGTGAAATGAATGTCCCACACTGTAGTTGGCATTATAACATTATAGCATATGGCATTATAATTACACTGGCATTATAGCTTGATACTGCAGCTGAAGTTAGACTTGAAGAAGAATATGTCTAATCACCGGTTCCATTTTTTTAACAGCCATTTCATTATTGATAAGTTGATTAGGCCTACATTTCTATATGAACATGTTCTATTAAAGAAAAGATAGAAAATAACTATTTGTGTGTGCTGTAAAATGGTTAGAAGAAATGAAATCGGAATCGGCTAAAATCGGTATCGGCAGGTGAAAATCTATGAAAAATCGGAAATTGGAACCGGCCCAAAAATTGCAATCGGTGCATCTCTAGCAAAAACATCATATAAACAAATAAAACAGGTTACCATGAGTCCCTGTACATGAGGGACAGGTAGCTGGCGGCAATCGATTCTCAAAGGAAACATCAATACAGTTTTTCCAAAGTATGCTTTCACAAAGTTTGGGGACTGACGGAGCAGAACACCATTTGTTCTATAACCTAGATGATGTCAATGATTACAGAACTGTCCTTGGCCTCTCCTCAGGTGTGACCCACAAGAGCCCCATGACGGTAGAGGACTGCTATGAGCTGGGCAAGATCTCGTACACCGATGCGGACTACTACCACACCGAGCTGTGGATGACCCAGGCCCTCAAACAGCTGGACGAGGGAGAGGAGTCCCCCATAGACAAGACCACGGTCATCGACTACCTCAGTTATGCCATTTATCAACAGGGGGAGCTGGAGAGAGCCCTGGAGCTGACTAAAAGACTTCTGAAACTGGGTGAGTGCAGTGCCTGCGGGGCCTTAAGGGAGCTGTTTTCCACTAGAATCCTGAAAAAAGAGAAACGCTGGCTCTGGTATAGCACAGATGTATCAGGTGTTAGCTTGCATAATAAGCCAAATGCTATGTCCGATGCATAGACTCTTTAATCAGTACAGTGAACTCCAGAGGTGATTTGTACTATTAATACATCCATTATATAATTGTTATTTTAACTTCATACATATCCATAGAAGGTCAATGAAACCCAGAGAGCTTCAGATTGCTTTGGCTGCTAGCCTATCATTCTATGTAATAAATCATTGAATTCTGTTCTTTACATAAGTGTTCCATTTTCTTTGTGAACCAAGATGAGAAAGGTCATGTCCTCTTTAAGTTTACAGTAGCTGGTTGTAAATTTTTTCAACAAATTACAGAACTTTGCTACAGTGTGTTGTATTGCACACACGTGTGTCTTCAGTGATTCATGCGTCATATTTTCTAAATGTTTTACAATTCGTCTGCAAATGGTGTCTGTGTGTCTGGAAGCCCATAATGACCTCATATGTCCATCTCCAGACCCAACGCACCAGCGCGCCAACGGGAACCTCAAGTACTTTGAGTTCCAGCTGGAGAAGCAGAGGAAGCAGGAGGAGGTCCAGAAGGCCAAGGCCACCCAGACCAGCCAGGTGAAGCTCAACGACACCGAGAAGAGAGAGGCGCAGAGGAAGCGCTCCAAAGACCCGCTGCCAGAGAGGAAGGTGTACGAGAGGCTGTGCAGAGGAGAGGGCATCAAAATGGTGAGGACGGTTTCTTCCCTCACATCCCATAATTTAACTTTGCCCACTCAGCCGGTTTCTTTTATGAAGTATATCTGAAACCTGCACCTGTTTAAAATGTCAATTTACTTTCTATGTGCCTTGAGTGCTTCATTTATTTGGATTTTGCTGAGGAACCATTTGTGATGCATATATCTACACCATTCTTCATTCTCTTTCATTGCCTCTCTCTCCCTTTCTTACTCCCTTCCTCTCTCTCTCTCTCTCTCTCTCTCTCTCTGTCTCTCCATATCTCCTTACTTTCGGTCTGGTAGACTCCTCGCAGGCAGAGTCGGTTGTTCTGCCGTTACTATGACAACGACCATAACCCGCACTTCCTACTGGCTCCGGTGAAGCAGGAGGATGAGTGGGACAAACCTCGCATCGTGCGCTTCCATGAGATCATCTCTGACAGCGAGATCGCCAAAGTGAAGGAGCTGGCCAAGCCCAGGGTGAGTCCTAATCTGACCAAATTTTCTTGTGCTTTGTTATTTATTAGAAGACCAAAATGTTAATGTGGAACAGTGCAGCATTGTGAATTGAAAGTTTTTTTTTTTCTGAAAATGGATTCAGATTTCTTTTTCAAAAAGATTTACAACTGTATGGATCTGGTAATCTCGGTGTGTCATACACTGAATTTGATGCCACACATTGCATCCTTCCCTCACAGAGTAGTAATTAGAACAAAGTTGTGGTCAGTGGTACAGAAGTAAAGTGGTATTTTCTTCTGTTGTCTGTTAATTGTATAGGTGAACGTTTTCTCAGAGCATTGGTTTGCACAGCATGGTACAAATCTGCAGAACTGATCATGGACATGATGACTTACCAGTTTTCATTGTCACTGAAAATCTGATTCGGATGTTCATAGTTGTGCTTGGTCACATTATAATTTAGCCCCTAAGTTCAGTATTCTTTGTTCTGTACTGGAACACTCACTTAGTAGTTGTAGCAGGAATGAACTGTAGCTGTATTAAGCGGTGATATCAGAGAACAAACTGTATAATTTGTGGTGAATGCAGAAGGCCATGGCTACCTGCTGTTAGTGAATGTGTGTGTGTTGTCTGTATGCTACTGAGACCTTGAATTTCCCCTGGGGATCAATAAAGTATCTATCTATCTATCTATCTATCTATCTACCTGCACAACAAATGAAAGCATTTTGCTAGTGTACCTTGCGCTGAATTAACTTAGAAGCCAGAGGCATGGCCCTTGCTTGTAAGTGGGCATGTAGTAGTCCTCTGAGGCCCAGGCACAGTGGAGTGTGTGGAGTAACCCCTCTCCTGGCTTCACAGTTACGCAGGGCCACCATCTCCAACCCCATCACAGGTGTGCTGGAGACGGCCCACTACCGAATCAGCAAGAGGTAAGACGCCCGGGTGGTCACGGTGGGGGGTCCCCCCAGACACGCCGTCGCCCGTCCCCAGCTGGCTTCCCCGTCGAGCTCATGGACACTTCTCAGCAGTAAACCTATATCTGGGTGACCATAACTGCCCAGGCCTGACCCGAGGGTTATATCTCAAAGGCCAATGGCACAGTTGGTCCTGTTACTGCCAAGGAGTGTCCATACTGCTTTACACTGTGGCATAGTTATGAGAAGTAGAAAAAGTAAAGCCGGCACTTGTTTACTTTTTCCAGCATTGAGTATTAACCGGCTTATTGCTGTAGTAGAACTGGGGCTGTAAACCCTTCCACTGCAGTCAGACTTCTCCTAATAAAGGCTTACAGCTGTGATTTAACAGGTAGCGCCTTAAGTGGAAGTTTGCCCTGATTCAACATACAGTGACAATCTTTTTTATCATGAAAGATAGCTAGTGACCATCTGTCTTCTTCTCTCTTTCTCTGTGTTCTTTCTTTCCATCCTGATTTCCTCTGTATGTGTCTTGATTGTCCCTTTCTCTCTTTTGTCTTTGTATCTTTCCTCCTCTTTCCAACTTCCTTCTCTTCCGGGGAGTAGCTAAGGCGTGCCACAGTACATGACCCCCAAACTGGAAAGCTCACCACCGCTCTATACAGAGTCTCCAAGAGGTAAGGTGTCAGAGTTCACCTGCCTGTCTAGCCCTGGTGCCCCACATGCAGTAGCTGGGCTCTGAGGGCTGTAACCTCATGTTAACATGTATAATCTTTAAGCTGCGAGGACCCCTGTTTCTGTGCAGGGAGATGCACGGCCACCTCGACCTAAGGCCGCGCAGTGGTCCGCCTCTGACTGAGAGGACCCCTGTGTCTGTGCAAGCTGATAAAAAGCCACCCCAATCTCCATAGCAACTGGTAATAAAGACGTCATTCATACACACTGAGCATGGGTGTGCTCAGTTGATGATGGAGGTTGGGGAGAGCAACTGTCATGCTCCCATTGTTTGCTCTCGCTCTCGCTCTCACTCTCTCACTATCTTTCGGTTCAACCGCCCACCTGCTCCTCTGTCCATCCCCAAATGATTCCCAACTCCCTGAAAGCTCTATGACAGATTCCACAGAAGGCCTTTCAAAACCACCGCTTGAAAAGTCTCTATGACCTACATGTTCGAAAATAACTTTTTAATAAGCATTAAAATAGACCCCCTAGTCGACCCACAGACCAAACCACTGTGGTTTTACTGCTCTCGCTCATTACATCTGTCTGTGTGTGTGTGTGTGTGTGTGTGTGTGTGTGTTTGCATTTGGATGCTAGAGTGCTGGGTGGGGTCAGTGGGAGGCGCTTTGGTCAGCAGTTGACTTGCACCCATTGGGTTTAATCAAAGGCTTTTTTGTAGCACACAGTTTTGTGTACGTGAGTGTAGGCCTGTGTGCCATGGAGCAGTGCAATTCAACTTCTTTAAAAAATTAGGTCACTGCTGCTCCAGATTTAGTAAACTTTGAATGAGCACAGGGTGTGTGTGTGCGTGTGTGTGCGTGTGTGTGTGAGTGAGTGAGTGTGTGTGTGCGTGCATGCGCCTGTGTGCGTGTGTGTGTACGTGCGTGTGTGTGTGTGTTGTGGTGTGGTGTGTTTCCTGAGCCTTAGCCTCAACTTTTTTTTAGATAGTTTTGACCCTGTATGCCACTGATTTCACCTTTTGACAAGTTTAAGAATCACGTTGAAGCAGCATTTAAGAGGGAGTTGTTTTACTGGTTAACTGGAATGCATTGTATAAAAATGGATTTCCTTTGGTGAGCAGATGTTCTGAGTTTTGTCTTGAGGGCAAGCCATATTCCTTAGCTGTAAACGAGTCCTGGAAGGTCTCTTAACCACAAAAGTCTTTTTTCGTGCCATAGTCTTAGGGAGATGGTGGGTTTTTTTTTCTCACAGACATATTAAAACACAATTCAAATTTAAATGAAGTCAATACTATATATTGACATGGACAACCCATAAATCCTATTGGTAGTTTTGGAAGTAGCTATCCATAAGTTGAATCTGTGTGACATATATGCATCATTGGGTATGATTTCCGTTATACATCCGAGTTCGTGGGAAATGTTCTTTTCCTTGGCTAAGTTTGTGGGGAACTCAGGGAAAGTGCCATCTAAATTCTTGCCTAGTTCCAGAAATACTGAATAGAAGTCTGTCTATATTTGCTGTGACTTAAAGAAACACCCTCCCACGGCCCTGAAGCTGTGAATTGCCTCTTTACTAAATCTCAGAGCCAACACGCATACCACTACTCAAAACAAGACTGCCACAGACACGTGATGGTCCTCCCAGAAATGTAAATAGACAAGAACTGACGTCAGTGGAGAATGTAGCAGGGCAATGCGAGAGCGCGTACATGGCACATTTGAATTCTGAAGAATCTCTATGTTCGACGTTACAGAAGATATCTATGCTAATGCAATATCTATCTATGGACAAAACTAAAGCTTCCACTGAGGTTAAAGTGTTTCTGTGAAGACGAACTTGGAGCCTACTGGAGATTCTGTAAAGGGCTCTGCACACATTTCCCTCTCTTGCCTTCATCTTCTGTGCCTTGGTCACATGGTGCTTGCCACGTTTCTAACCCACCTCAGTTAAGCTCTTGAAACTGTGTTGTGTCTGCCAACATGGTTGTCAAGCCAAGTCAAGTCAAGTCAAGTCAAGTAACTTTATTTGTATAGCACATTTAAAAACAACAGGAGTTGACCCAAAGTGCTTTACAGGATGTGTCAGTTCTATTTCTTGTTGACAGAAAGTCAAATCTGTTCTTGTTTTAGATTTTTAAAAAATCGTATTTAATTGTCCACATTGTACTTTTGAAAACATACCTTATTAAATTAGATTGGCCGAAAGCAACACAAATTCACAAGAGCTTAACTGGAGAAAGCACTATCAGCATGGAGCATGCATACCTTACAGCACTGAAGTAGATGATAGCCAGTTGATTGACTGGTGCACACCTTAGATTATTCAGCCCTGGTTAAGCTTGTGGAGTTGTTGATGACCAGATCATTCAACCTTTTTGTCAGTGCCTGGTTGACGGCCTACGAACATCCAATGATTGAGAAGATAAACCAGCGAATTGAGGACCTCACTGGCCTTGAGATGGACACAGCAGAGGAACTCCAGGTGAGTGGCAGGTACACAGTTACCTTACATACCTACGGTGCCACAGATGTTATGGAAATGTCCTGCAGCTTGAGTAAAACTTTTTTTTGTCTCTCTTCTGGCTATTCTCAGGTGGCTAATTATGGAGTGGGCGGTCAATACGAGCCTCACTTTGACTTTGGCCGGGTGAGCACTGAATTTCCGAATTTTCTTGGGTGCTTTACAAAAACACATAACTTTAAAGGTTGAACCACATGTAACCTATTACATTCAGTTCCATTAAGAGACCATTACTGAGTATCAGTAGTCATAACAGCTGGCATATGGTAATTTACTTGCATGTATTCATGTCTTTACAGAAAGATGAACCTGATGCGTTTAAAGAGTTGGGCACAGGCAATCGCATTGCCACGTGGCTCTTTTATGTGAGTATTCCTGGAAGGGCTCACGTGACCCATCCACTGCTTTACTGTCTTCAGGCCACTTATCCTTTGTCTCATGTGACATATGTCCTTAGGCCATATTAGGAAATCCTCTGAATCCTTAAAATGAGTTGAAACTCATTGATCTTAAATACTCTGTTGAGCTCAGTGGTAAAGCTTAATGTTTTTTTGTTGTTGTTGTAGATGAGTGACGTGGCAGCAGGGGGCGCCACCGTGTTTCCAGATGTTGGAGCGGCCGTGTGGCCCAAGAAGGTGATGACAGAACTGCTATGTTTTCAAATCCATGTGCTCATGCGTTTGGTGTATTATCTATATTAGTACATTATGTATCTGCATTCTTCCATGGTCATTCTGAGAATACTGTTTGAGACTGTGTGAGCTCAACAGCGCCATCTCAGACGTGTACTATCCTGCTCTGTGCACTGTAGGGAACTGCAGTGTTCTGGTATAACCTGTTCCCCAGCGGGGAAGGAGACTACAGCACCCGACATGCAGCCTGCCCTGTGCTGGTGGGAAACAAGTGGGGTAGGTGCCTCAAGAGCAAAACTCCTCAATCTATAAATCCAAACGTATAGTATCTTTTAAATACACATCATTTTCTGAGAAAGATGGTCTACAGGGTCATAGCCAGGTGTTTGGTCTCTGATTATTTGAGTCCAAATGAGATAATGTAGACAAAGTGACTTCTTTAAACAAGGGGACTCCCCAAACATAAGGCACTTCTCCATCCATACCTGTCTATTACATGTAACACAGTTATCTATATCTGCTATAGAAAGACCCATCCTATCGTTAGATGCCTATATCCCTGGCTTAGGAAACAATACAAATTAAAGTCTTTGTCACAAATCTGCCATTACTGTCTATATGCTGCATATGTCCATATGGAATGCCACAGAGCTGTACAGTGAGTAAACATGGCATGTGTTTTCTTTTAGTAAACATGGCATGTGTTTATTTTCTCTGCTCCTGTAGTATCAAACAAATGGATCCATGAAAGAGGGCAGGAGTTCAGACGACCCTGTGCCCTGGACGAGACGGCATCATGAGATTGCGAAAAAGCGCTCCCTTTTCCCTTCCTTCCAACAAACACCCCCTACACTCCAACCATCAAGAAATGGACTTTGACAATCTGCACATCTGCCACCAATCTCTCTGTCCCTCTGTCTGCCTCCCCATAAACAGCCCCTCCTGTCTCCTAAGGTGCCCCACCCGCATCAGGGTGGAGCCTGTGGCAGGCTACCAGCCCACGGCCACCAACTGCCTCTGTGCCTTGTAGGCCTCTCACCGCAGGGCTAAATTAACTCTGCTGCAGTATTGAATGGGTGTTCAACAAGTCTCTTCTTTTATGATGGCTCCATCTGTACTCATAACCCTTCTCACAGAGGCAATGTAGGTCACATAAAAATGGGATTCTTTTCATTGTTCACGTCTTTGCACTTTGTAGTGGTAACAGTTGTGGAAGTAAGTGGCTTGTTTAGGCAGACAGCATTTGTTGAAGGAAGGTGAAAAGTTGAGCCTTTTTGATGTGTATTTAACCTTTGCCAGCAGTAGAAAACATATGATCACACTGAAGGAGGGAATGCACGTTTTGTCTGTACTTTGAGCCCCATGGTGCCCTTGTCATCCCTGTAGTTGGAATTGGCAGAAGACTGTTATCAGCATCGAATGCATCCAAGTCATTTGAATTCAGATCCACGCCATGAGCCAGACTTTTTTTTTTTAATTAGCCTGTAGGTGTAAGATTCTTGACACACCCTAAAAAAGTTATATGCAATCTTGTTTGCTGCCTTTTATGAATGAAGGAATAAACATTCATGATATTATAGCAAAAAACATCACTGGACATCTTGAAAAAGAGCTGTGAAAAAGAATACTACATGACAGGAATACAGAAAGCACCTCTGAATCCAGTTTGATACCAATTTCTGTGCTCTCCAGCGATATTTTTATTATGGTACAAATTGAACAACCACCATAATTAATTGGAGGTGGGTGGAATGTACAATCAGTTATATCAAGGAATGGTTCATAATGTATTGCACTCTTGATTTTAAAAGGCTAGGTTTTCCAAAGACCAGACATTCATGTCCTTAATCATTCCCATCACTCCATGATATTCAGTCATAACAAGCATGTTATGACACATACATATAATGGCACATTTATGCTGGTATCTTCTGCTTGGGTAACTTAATCATCTTCCGCGAAATAAAACTTCCATAGCCCTAACAACCAGGTGATGAAAAAGACTGAACTTTTAAAAAGAAATCTCACAGAGAACCAAAGAAAACTTTAACAAGTAAACCCCTGTTGATGGCCGGATCTATTTATATCTCATTCCAGATTCAACCAATATTGGAATGCTTGTGAAAGTGTGAAATGAATGTTTTCTATGGAAATAAATATAAGATCATGAAAGATGTCTTGCTGTAATTTATTGTGTGATTCACTTTTAAATTAAATGTATGTAATAAGTAATCTATATGTGGTGAAAATTGTATTATGCATAGAATTCTTCCAAATGTTGTTAATTGTGTGTGGCATGCCTGTTTGTGTCTGCATGTGTATTGCATGGTACTAATGCATTACTTTCATTTTGAGAGGGGTATGGACAGCTGTACAGGAAGAGGAGTGGTGTATGTGAGAGCAAAATAATAAATGTGCTCTGTGTGTGTCATAGTCAGCTGCTGCAGATGACATGGAGATATATAAGGGGTAGTATATGTATATATGTGTGTATATATATATATATATTGTATAATATAATATTATTATTATTATTATTATTATAATATATATATAAAAGGTATGTTCGGCTATTGAATTATGCTATTGAAGCTGAATCGGTCATAGTTACACAGCCCGCCGTTGGTCATGGGGACTTTTTTGACAAGTCCTACACATTAATCACTTTGATTCATCTACCTTGGCTAAAATCTATCTTCATTATATTGCTTCTGAGTACCACTGCCATCTATAATTTTATTCTGTCCCAACCATTGGGACATTCCCAAATAACTGAATGAAGGAACATTAATGTGCATAGTAGCTATAAGCCAATATTGTTATTATGTGCATGTATAGGCGTCCTCTCATAGCATAAACAAGTCTACCTTTTATATAACCTTTATAAAATGTTCCCTTTCGAACTCTCGAACTGTCTAACTATTTAATTACATTGTTTGGATTCAGTTCGCTGTTAACGGAGCTTGCTTGGCATGTGTCCTGAAGCCTATACCTGTCATGTGACCCACAAGTACTAATTGATATCCGCACTTCCACACAGACGCGACCGCAGCCAGACGACAATCAGGTCGGGGCAGCAAAGGCAAGCGTGAGTGGAAGGCAGAGGAAGACAGTCAGTGAATGAAAAAAACTGTAGTAGGCTAAAAAACGCAGTCTAAACATCTAGCTCCCATCAGAAACGCACACATAGAGAACGACTTCAGGAAAAGTTTTTGAAACTGAGCAAGATGACCCAGTTGGAGATCCCGCTGCAGTATGACAATGGATATGAGGAAGAGGTGTATATGATGCAGGAAGACGAATGGGATAGAGACCTTCTGCTGGACCCGGCATGGGAGAAACAGCAGCGGAAGGTAATAAATACTATTTTACATTAACCTCACTTTGTTCGTAAGAGATACTTAGAGAGGCTACTAACTGTGCTCCCTACAGACATTTGCTCTTATTGGTAGGCTAAGTGGTTGGTACATCTGACCTTACAGTGTTAAAAGTTTTGAATGAATTAATGCACTCTCATGATAGCCTATGCATCCCATGAAAAGCGTAACTTTTTATTTTATTTTACAACCACCTATACGTCAGTATGGTTTGCTTTCCACTAACGGCTAATTTTACCTCGACTCTGTCCCCTGCCTGTCAGAGAACTAATGCAGGGGTCTGTGTTGGCTCCAGTCGACGTGACTGTTCTGTTGAGGGATGGATGCGGTGGGTACCATCTAACAATAGCTCAATGAGCGGCTCTTGAGACTGCTGCCATTCCACTGATACGCCTGGTATGCGGACTGTCAACAGATGCTTCTAACAGATGATGACGTCCTTGGGATTAGAATGGATGCACTGGCTAAATTTAACTCTTGGACCAAACGGTATTATAGTGGGTTAATCCGTTGTCCTTGGTGCGGAATTCTTTTGTTGAAAGAATTCGCACGAAAATGTAGTGATGAACTCCATTCATCATAGGCCTACCTGTAACAAACGTTGATATAGAATGTCACAGTGCTCAAAGACAACTTTTGTTTTTACATTTATTATAGGTGAAAAAACAGTTATAGAAAAAAGTGTAGAATGTTACTAGGCTACTCCCCAAATCTCACGTTATGTTCATTTAAATGTTGTTAATGCAAACAGGCAAATAGTACCTTTATGGAAGCAGGTAAGTCTTAAAGCCCACGTGGGATTTGTTTGCATTGCTTAGTCACTCTCAGTTGCTTCTTTGGCATCTTAAGGAGGGATCGCCACAGCTATCAGCTTTCCCTCTAAATCAATCCTCTTATCAACAGACAACCCATAAATTAAAAGAGAGTAGAGAGATGGGAATGAATCCTGTGGGTGTCTGTGGTTAAGTTTGTCTCTCTCTCACATTCACAGGCTGATAGGAAAGTAAGACATCACAACCTCAAATTAAACATAACCACTCAGAAATATTGCTGTGCTCCCAAAGCCTTCCGGTACACACAGCAGTGACAGCAGGTCATAGACTAGCCTTGCATTCCATGTATTCCTTTTGAAGATATACATTTCATAGGGGCTTTCAGAGAGAAACACCAGAGCCATGCCTGTAGCACCTTTCCATTCTCTCTCTCTCTCTCTCTCTCTCTCACACACACACACACACCCCCTTGCACTCAGACATCCACCACTTGAATGAGCGCAATGGCCATTCATGGGAAGCCGTATGATTCATGAGTATATTTAGTGCTCTCTGTCAGAGTTTGGGAGGGGTATAGGGTCTTATGATACGTGTTAATGTTAAAACTTCTCATCACAAATATATGAGCATTATCAATATGTGATTCCTGGGAAGTAAACTCTGGACTAAGGCACTGACAGACAGCTCCCTGGTTCACCTGATTGACACAGAGTATTAAACACTATGGTGTGCATGTACGTCAAGTCAAGTCAAGTCAAGTCAAGTCAAGTACTTATTTTTGCCATTTGCTCAGGTACAAAGTACAGGCGCATTGGAATGCATTCACTTTGTGATTCTCTTTCTCTGGGCTTCCTCTCTCTCTCTCTCTCTCTCTCTCTCTCTCTCTCTCTCTCTCTCTCTTCTCTCTCTGTGCACCTTTAGCATGATATGTGGACTCTCCCCGACGCTGGCTAATAACTTAAGGCTCTTAAAGACCATTGTGGCAGTCTGGTCCTCTTAACAAGATAACAGTCACCACATGCAAGCCAGTAGAATCCACTGCACACCATGTTCGAGCATTTCTTCACTTCAGATGTTGCTCATGTTGCCTTGTGGTCCAGATCAAAAAAGCTAAGAAGTATGTATGGTGTTTCTGTAGGATGCACCTTCACATGTTGTGCTTTATCCCAAGACCTCCATTCATCAACGTTTACATATTTGGTAGGCCGGTTGATTTAAGTGTAAGTTGTGTGGTTGATTTGAGACAGTTCTTCCACCATCTAAATAAGTCTGAGGCCCCTTACGTGAAAGGAATGTCTGCTGGTGTCTGCTTTTACCACATAAGTATGCTCTGATAGCTATGCAGACTAAGAATGTGTGTGTGTGTGTTAGAGAGAGAGAAAGACAAAGAAAGCTATTTGTATTTCATGATTAGAGTGGTGCATACCTCTCATTAACTTCCCAGATCATATAATAGATGATGAGGCCATGCACCGCCTGTCATTACGGTACAATTTTAAAAGGCTGCAGACGTGTAGATACAGGTGCAGTGTCACGGGGTATCCTGGGAATTAGACAGGTAAAGGTGCCTCTACATCTCATCAGGTTTTTAGCTGATGAATGCTATCATTGGAAAGATTCAATTTCAAAATGCTCTTGTACTTTGTACACATCTTTGTTCATCATTGTTTCAGAGGCGTACTTGGATATGTGTCAAAAAGTCAGGCTAATCCGTGATCTTTTCATTCTGTTTGCAGTCAGGACTGTAAGCCATTTACACAGCCCTTTGATCCTGAGCTCATGCATGTTGGCGTGATTTGTGGAGGCCTCCCCTGTCACCCTACAGCACTAGAATGCGAATACAAATACTAGAATACGAGATCTTGCTTAAGGAACAGTTTTTTAACGAGCTGCATAAGGTCGTTCCTTATGGTGTCTGGAATGTGCATACTACCATGGCCAAATGCATTTTCATCTCTGATGTTTGTGTGTCAGTAAAAGAGGGTTTCCCAGATTTGTGTTTGTAAACGTCCACGGCCTAATGTGTGTAGCGTGTGAGTTACTGCAGGTGGGCTTATAGGGATTTTGGTGCCGTGTGAGTGCTATGTGATTGATGCCTGTCTAGAAGCCCTTTGTGAGGCTAATAGTGGCCTTTTCCTTTGGACAGATGCTCATTGCTGGAGGCGTGGGCATGCCTCAAGTAAATCTACAGATTTACAGGCCTGCGGGAAGCTGGCATGCAGACAGTGTTTTTGTATGGTTTGGTGTCCCTGACACTGGACTAATGAATTGATTGTGTGTGTGTGTGTGTGTGTGTGTGTGTGTGTGTGTGTGTGTGTGTGTGTGTGTGTGTGTGTGTGTGTTTGTGTTCCCCACACAGACCTTTACAGCATGGTGTAACTCCCATCTGAGAAAGGCTGGCACTCAGATTGAGAACATCGAGGAGGACTTCAGGAATGGTCTGAAGCTCATGCTGCTGCTGGAGGTCATCTCAGGTGCTCACATCTGAACCCAGTCACTCAAACCTAAATATGATACGCAACAGACCAGCTAGGATTCATTCAAATTGAACATCTAAGTATAAATTATTTCAGTTTTTTTTCATGCAGTTTCAGGAACAGGAGACGTTATTCTCCAGTGAATTAGAGAGTTGTTGTTGCAGAAGCATGAGAATTAGCTTCCAATAGAGAAAAATGAGAGAAAATTACTTTTACAAGAATTGTACTATTGTGTATTATTATGTTTCTTATTAACAGCAAGAAACCATCTCTTGTTTGTAATGGTCAAAATTGATGCCCCCCCCCCCCCCCCCATGGTATTTTAGATAATTAATTTATCTGTCTTTCAGAGTTGGTTGTGATGTTGAATTGCATTATTTGTTTTTTGGTGGTTCACTCACTGCATCATAGCTTCATGATGTATTCTTTTGATTGTGTGATACAGGTGAAAGGTTACCCAAGCCAGACAGAGGAAAGATGCGTTTCCACAAAATAGCCAATGTAAACAAAGCTTTAGAATACATCACCAGCAAAGGAGTGAAGCTTGTCTCTATCGGAGCAGAAGGTAGCATTTTATACCAGCAACCATTCTTTTTTTGGTGCACATACTATAATGGATATCTCTTCTGAATTATTACAGGAAGTATGATTGTCTTCTGCTTTTTAACCATTTAGAAATTGTGGATGGAAATGTGAAGATGACTCTCGGAATGATTTGGACCATCATCCTCCGCTTTGCCATTCAAGACATCTCAATTGAAGGTAAACAGCAACCTAACATCACCGAGGTCAAGTCTGAAAAATCTGGCAAAGTCACACAATCACCTAGGCACCTTTCAGCAGAGTTTAAACAATTAAATGTAATTTTATTTATATAGCACTATATAACATGTGAATATGTCTCAAGACGCTTTGGTCAAAGTTAAAGTTAAAGTTAACTGATAGCAGACACTTTTATCCAAAGCGATGCAGAATCGCCACGGGTTTACCGGTTGTTAGGTGATGACGTTACCGCTGCGCCACTTTGCCTATATCTTTACTGGTATTCTGTTGAAACTGTGTTGTACCAGTTTGACATCTTTAGAGCACAGTCAAAGAAAATATACTGTTTATACAATCTCTTCTACTTTAGAAACCTCTGCCAAGGAAGGTCTTCTTCTGTGGTGCCAAAGAAAGACTGCCCCGTACAGGAATGTCAATGTGCAGAACTTTCATGTCAGGTGAGTGACCTTTGACTGTTTGGCTATTTCATTTTGAGCCAGCTATGTTATTTGTTATTAGTTAACCCTTTTGGGTTTTTTTTGTTGATCTTCTAAGTTGAACTAAGTGAAAAATGAATGAGCTTCCATACAAACGTAGGGGCCTTGTTGTGATTTGATCATGTGATAACTGACCTGTGCGTGTGGCCGTGCTCCTGTGTCTCTGCTTCGGCCGCTCCAGCTGGAAGGACGGGCTGGCATTCTGTGCCCTCATCCACAGGCATCGGCCTGACCTCATCGATTACTCCAAACTCAACAAGGTCAACAGTGTGACCCAGACATTAACCACAGACGAGGGCTGGACACAGTGAAGCCTTTGTCCAGGGGTGTTTGCTCATGTGCAAAATCGGTCTCAAGGCTTGCGGAGTGAATCACCAAGCTTGATGATTGGTATCGATTTTGCATGTGCTAAAACTTCTAGCTAAAGGCTTTGTGTGAATCTAGCTCTGACGTTTCAGTGTGATCCCCACATTAACAACACAGACTCCCACGTGTCTGATCACCTCTAGTCACATTATCTCACCGGACACCTGTACTGACACAGCACCCCCACAGTGGGAGCATCTGGCAGATATGAAATGTCTTACTAAAGTAGTTGTTTTGTTTTGTGGATGAATCCCTTCCACTTTTATTCATTTGCTGTTTTGGTGTCAGCTGGAAGGACGGCCTGGCCTTCTGTGCGCTCATTCACAGACACAGACCAGAACTTCTCCACTTTCATGACCTTAAGGTAGCACAGGGCCAGTGGATGTGTATGTGTTTGAGCTCATTGGTGTATTTTAGATGGTGTAGTAGGTTGTTAACATGTTGTAACAGTGTCTTTCTGTGGTATTCGTTCCAGGCCACTGATTTAATTTCATAAATGAATTCTATCTGGCACTGAATTGGTTGGATGTCAGTTTAAATCAAAAGCTTAAAATGCTTGGGCTGAACAAATACTTACAAGAAGCGCTGCTTTGTGTAGTTGAGAAACCGTAATACAGATAGATCACAGGTACATGAGTAGACTTGTTAAATGTATTGTAGCAGTACTGATCACTGTGTTGGTGTTGTATTGCAACATTTAGAACCAAGTTTTTGATATTTTAGCATAGTGTGTGTAATGGATTTTCAAAATACAGACAAGATATGAAAAGATGACCTTTCATTTG
Organism: Alosa sapidissima; assembly: GCF_018492685.1. Lineage (NCBI taxonomy): Eukaryota > Metazoa > Chordata > Actinopteri > Clupeiformes > Clupeidae > Alosa > Alosa sapidissima. The sequence goes on along the minus strand of NC_055972.1, from coordinate 10,348,792 downwards.
CCCATTCCAACTTCATCATGGAGAAAAATTATCTAATATTTTTTTCCACTGGGAATTCCCAAAGCAGTCAGTGGCATAGATTGGAATAGATTGTGGGAATGTGATCTGCTTTCCGAGAAAACCTTGGATTAGCCCAGCTGTGTTGGGAAATAGCTCTCCCTGTGCTCCTATCTCTACTGCTCCTAAATGAACAAGCTAAAGCTAATATGGGAACTCTAAACAGTTTACAGCTTTGAGTGATAGGAGAGTTCCAGGCGCACACACACACACACACACACACACACACACACACACACACACACACACACACACACACACTCACACACTCAATGAACATGAACATACTGTAGACTATTGTGTGCATAAATAGAGCTTGGAGAAAGAGGGCCTGCTGTATGCAGTGGCAAAGGATCTTTTAAATTAGTGTTGTCGAGTCAATCAGTTCAACATGTCTATTACCCCCCACCCCCACACACCCTCCTGTGCTCTCTCTCTCTCCTTCTCTCTCTCTGTCTGTCCATCTCTCTCACGCACACACACACACGCACACATGCACACACACACACACACACACAAATGGTTGGTAAATTGCATTGCACTCAGCTGTCCTCTTTGGCTCCAGGTTAGCTTGGTTGTGGTAATCCTGCCATTTTAGCACGGACGGTAAGCCTCTGGTAACACACACACACACACACACACACACACAGTACACATGCACACACATACACACACACACAGTACATGCACACACTCCTGGGTCTTTTGTATCCCCACGCAGCTGCTATTGTCCTGCAAGGTAGCTTTTCGCCGCGGGCGTCAGCCAAGTGGCCACAGGAGAATACCAACTGCATGATCCCCCTGCCCCTCTAAAGACACTGACTCACTAGAGCACACCAGAGCTCTGCTCTCCGTATCGGTCAGCCACGGCCTGTCTGGCCAAAAGTGCCTTCAGGGGACTGAGGCCTCACATGTGACCTATTCTGGAGCACATCTCTAAACTCCAGTTAATCTGGCCACAGAAATACAAACGAGCTGATGTGCTGTTTTATTGTGTCCTCTAGTTCAACTGCTCCACTTCATGCACCGAGTCAGAGCCACTGCTGTGGGACGCTCCCATAGCAATGTGCTTTTAGACTCTGTGGTTAACCGAGTGGCACAGTTTTGTGTGCTGTTTGAGGAAGATCAGCTAAAAACTCCCATACATTTATTATGTGCTCAGGCAAAAATCTGCCCATTTGCCCTGCACCTCACCGGTGGGGATGTGCACACTACTCCAACTACTCTGTTTGAAGAAGATGGCTTTGTTGAGGTGTACTGTAAATGTGTTTTTGGGAGCTCTCCAGTGGTGACCCTGTCCGGTGGTGTGGAACATAACACATTGGCCCCATTCTCCCCCATTGTGTGGTCCACTTACTTTACTAATAGATCCTGGACATTACTGTGTGCTTCCTATGCCACCTGCATGAATGTGCATCTATATTTGTTGAAATGAAATCGTTTTTGAACGTGAGTTTCAGTTGTGTTCTGTTGCATCAGTCTCATCTCTTGCTCAACATCTGTGCTCAGGATGACCCTATGGGAAACCTGAACCTGGCCTTTGAAATTGCAGAGAAACATCTGGACATCCCTAAAATGCTGGACGCAGAAGGTAATAGAATCAGATCATCTTTCCATATTCCAGATTGTAGTTCATTACCATATTGCAATAACTACTGATTACAATGGAAACAAATTTGTTTTGTCATTATTTTGTTAATCAAGGTTTTCCCTTGTAAGTTTGCTTTTGTGAAAACCTCTGAGTTTCACTTTAAGTGGATGTCCCTGCTCTTGCCTCTCAGACTTAGTGAGCACTGCCAGACCAGATGAAAGGACAGTCATGACCTATATTTCCAGTTACTATCACACCTTTGCAGGGGCTCAGAAGGTACAACTGATCCCTTGAAGGAACAATCTAGCTGTAGACAACTGCCAGAAGTGTTAGTGGATGTTTTCAGTGAGCTGACCTTTGACCTATTAGGTTTAGTTATCCCTGAGATCCTCACACAAGCCCAAAACCTTTTACTCCCCCCCTCCCCCCCCAGCAGCCTCACTAAACATTTCTGAATAAATTGATTTCTGTTGGTTGGAGAATATGTTGCAAGAGGTTTAGCAGCTAGTGGAGTGTCTGAAATAACAATTATTGCACTGACTTTTTAGAATTGTTACTGACCAAGCTGAAACATAATGGTTAAATGTAGGATGATAAAGGTTTATTAATCTAAAAGAAGCATATTGTGAGTCAGTGACATTGAATATGAAGTTAAGTACCATAGATACCTGCCGGTAATATTATATTAGTTGTTACTATTATTAGTTCATTAGTCAAGGTACCTTAATCCGTTACCATATCTGACTTTAAATGTCAAAATAGTCAGTGCTTCCACAGTCAGTGTGTCCTATTGCTGATCCTGCCTGTGGTGGAATCGGGTCAATGTCCAACCCCCTGCTCTCTAGCTCCCTCTGGTGGTCGCTGTGTCCTCTCCGCTGCATTAGTTCCTGCTTTATCCTTCTCCCCAATTATTTTCCCTCTCTAGACATTGTGAACACCCCCAAGCCTGATGAGAGAGCTATTATGACCTATGTGTCCTGCTTCTACCATGCCTTTGCTGGTGCAGAGCAGGTATACACAATCAATAACAATAAAATATTTTTGTTTATATATTATTGTATATGTATTAGTTGTAACTGGATATATTTCTTAATTTGGCTGATTTTTGTTATTTTAACTAGAAATGTATTAGATTATTCGGATTGTCCACTCACCCGTCTACTGACGCCTTAGCACTCTCTGTGCCCCCCAGGCTGAGACGGCTGCTAACAGGATCTGCAAAGTTTTGGGTGTCAATCAGGAGAATGAGAAGCTCATGGAGGAATATGAGAGATTGGCCAGCGAGGTCAGTTCAGACTGATTCACTAACGATATAGACGTTTTATAGGCGTTTTAAGCAATATAAATGCTTAAATATCTTCGATGAAAACATATGAAAATGGTCGTCATC